>NC_084826.1:5062639-5225139 GCF_958449725.1 Rosa rugosa | reverse complement strand
ACAATAAAGTATACTGTGGACAAGCATGAAATGGCTAAATGTGTGGAGAAGATTAGTGTTGTAAGTTAAAACGATGACGGAGTTTGAATTGTCATGTTGTAAAGTAAATGGTTGTTGTAAAAGAAAATAAGGAGCTTGAGTAATTATCAATGTTGAATGGGGTTCGGAAATGAAAATGGTGGATTTTGCTTGATTGAGTTAAATTAGGATATTGGATTAAAGTTAATGAAACAAAAACAATGAAAGTATTCTCGTAGTTATCATATCCCGGAATGAACTTAGTAAACAAAATCATTCGGGAATGGTAGTTGTGATTTATTTTCTTAAAGTAAAAGTGCTAAACAAAAGAAGGTGAAAGTGCCAAGTGTGATCACCATATCCTAAATGATTCAAATGCTATATCATTTGGATTTGGATTATTTAGGAATGGATAATAGATTTTATCTACCAAAAGAAACTCTTTCAAGCATAAGCTCTAGATCGCTGTTTCGATCAAAAGATAATTCGTTGGAATATAAGGAAATTAAGTAAATGTTTTGGTTGCTCGGTTAGTTGAGTTATAATGAAGTCAAGTTACTTATTGGTTAAATTTTATTATAAAGGACCCGAGCGTGTGCACTTGGATTTGGATAAAGGATCGAAGGTCGGGAACGAACCCGAATGTGGGCAAGCACTCCAATTCCAGGTAGGGTGAGCTGTCCCTTCCTTGTTAGAGGCTTTTCAGTATATGTGGAATGCTATACTATGATAGTATGTTGCCTGCAAGAACGTTTTTGGTTGTTCATCAGTCGATGCCTCGTGATACATGTGTTTTCAGAGCTGATAATTGTTGATTGCGAAAACCGAGGCTAGACTTGCATGTTGAGATACTGTACCCTTTGTATGTTTGTGACCTGAAAGTGAATGGGACCTAGACGCGTTGATTCCTAGGGATCCCACGGTGTCGATAACCGTGAACCTCCGGAGGGGGCTGTGCTCCTATGTTTGTCGGGGAAAGGTAAGTACAGACAGTGAACCAGTCATAGGAGACTCAGAGCCAGGAAATGGACACTTTCGCTACTTGTAGTCACAAAGACTACAGAGTAGTTGGCTGGTTCTCGTACTCAGGACGAACCAGGTCGGTCACTGATTTATTTTATTTTAGCCGGCAGGTAAGTATCTCGGAGCTCCAAGTGTGTGAAGCATACTGCACATGTTTTATGAAAGAAAACAAATGTTTGTGGTTGCCACTTTTCTTAAAGCATTTTTCGATAAACGTGCACAATATTATGTAGTAAATATTTTCAAGTATATTATTTTTCAAACCTAGCATGGTTGGGTCGGCCCCTATTGGGCATGCGAGGACGAAAGCTCACCCCTACTATAGTGTGCAGGTTTCGAGCATGTGGTCGGGAAGCGTACAGGGGAGGCACATGACCCGGCTTGGCGCATTTCTCTTTAGCTTTATCAAGAGATGGTTTTGGTCCCTTATCGGATTTTGAAGTAACATACCTATTTACTTCTTATTTAATTGTTTGTCTTCTACTCACTTATTTACAAAACTTTGGGAGACCCGTAACCGTGGGGCGCGTCTCTCATACTTGTATTTACTTAGTGATTTGTTATTTTCCAAATTGGGCTCCTACTGTAAGTCCAAATCCTTTAGCCCACTTTAAATTCCGCTTTTGAAAATATGTTGTTAGGTTGCTAGAATGATTTGTCCAAGAAAGTGTTTTGTGAACCAACAGTCCAAACCCAAAAGGCCTTGCGATTTCGGGTTAATGAGTTATCGGGATGCCATTCGTGACATATCGGTTTCTCATTGGCTCGGAGTCGCGGCGCTGTGGGACCCCCCTCTCGGGTCACCACACCCCCCCTCCAATGGATATGATAAATCCAATTTTTTTGCCAGCATATTTTGCATATGGTCAAATTAGATAGTCTTCGCGCCATTAGGGGGAGGAAACAATATTGTAACGACGTGAATTTATGTGGAATGTATCCACCAAGTGCAATGTTTCAAGCTCTCCATAAGGGAAGATTATACAAGCCCTATAACGCTCTTCATGAGGTTATACAAAGATCTAGGGCTGGGATTTGGAACCGTAAAACCGAAGGAACCGCACCGAAAGTCTCGGTTCGGTTCGGTTCGATTCTACGACATATGTACACACATTTTTTTCGGTTCGGTCCCTGGAGACATATTCTCGGTTCGGTTCCGGTCCTTGTTTTTAAAACATCCTTGGAACCGAAATACAGATGTCAGTGTATAAGTAGACATTAGTGGTGAGCTTATTTCTGTAAAATAGACCCTTTCTCATGTGATCAGAGACACACTTAGCCTTCCAAATGCGATCAGAGCCTTCCATCTTATCTCATAATCTCCTATCCATTCGATCAAAACCCTAAAATGTTATCTCTTCGACTCTTCCCTCAAACTCTCACTCTCTCAGTCTACATCCTAGAAACACAAACGGAGAAGCCCTAAAGCAATCGACTATCCTCTTTTCCCTAACCAAAATCAAGAACAAATCCGCACCAAACAATATCCCCTCTCCTTTCAAGCCCCACCGCCGAACGGAAGACGGAACACCGAACACAGCTGCAACCAGCAACCCGTCTCAGCCAGTCCGCCTCTCCGGTCTCCGAGCTCCGCCTTCAGGCTCCAGGTATCTCACTATCTCTCTCTCCCTCTCCGAGCTCCGCTCCTCCTCTTCTTCTCTTCTGATCTGTAAAATTGGGTTCGATACTTGGATTTCCATTTAATCTTGTGGGAAATGGGTTCGATTTTGAATGGGTATAGTTGAAATGGGTTCGATTTGACGATTTCCATTTGATATTTTGATCTTGATGGTAATTTTAGGTTTTTAACAAAGATAATGTTGCTGATTAACTGATTTGATCTTGATGTTGATGTCGATTTCCATTTGAGTTTTGATCTTGATGTTGATTTTAATTAAGGTAATGAACTAATGATGTTGTTGACTGGTCAGATTGCAGGAGGGACTGGTCAGATTGTCAGAGGAATGTTCATGTGTAGCAATGCTTATGCTAATCAGGTCTGTTTTAAACTTTTAATTTGGCCTTAGAGCTCTACAAGTATCATATATAGTATGCTAGAATAACAGAAACTAGCTTATAATACTAATCTATTAACATTACATATCAATTGAAGGTGGAGAAAGGTATGAGATGAAGGAACACTTGCTTTTTAGTCAATTTGGTGTCCTGTGTTTACAATTTAGCTAATTTGGTCATGTTTATCTTCGTTAAATCTTTGTTCACCTTTAGCGAATTTGGTGGATACATGCATGGAGAGAGTCTTAATGTTTTACCTGATCTATAGCTAATTCTGTCACCTGATCGATTAATCTGCAGGGAAACTATGTATTGAGGTTACTACTGCATCCAAAATTGCACAAGTTAGTACCATAGCACATTTTTGGCAAAGCGAAACTTTTGGTTTTGGTTGTTTTGAGATGGAAGCAATTTCAATTTACGCCGTTTCAATGTAACACTCCTTATTTCAGGCCAGGAAATATTGAGGGTTGTACATACGCTTGCAGCTTGCTCCCTTTGAGATCTACTTCCATGTCCGCAACATCTGCTAGCTCCTCTAACCCATCTGCACCCTTTGATGAAATATTGAATCATTCATGAACTTTTCAATTTTAGTTGGTTTGTTTCAGTTTGAGACTTTGAATTGCTCAGTTTCAGACTTTCAGTATTTTAGTTTGCTGCAAATTGATGCAGTTTCAATATTTTGTGTGTTTGATGGTTTAATGCTTTCATCAGTTTCATGCTTTGAGAGTTTGCTGGAAATTTCTAATTTGTTATGTTGATGTTGATTGTTGAATATGTAGATTGTAGACAATGTTGAGTTTTATGAGTGAATGGTATTTGCAATATTGAATCATTTGAATGTATGTATGGAAATCAGGAAAACTAGAAGCTAGAGACTAGAAAAGGCTGAAAAACAGTTTGTCTATATGGAAAAACCGAGGAACCGATAGTGGAACCGAACTGAATTTGGAACCGAAAAACCGAAAAACCGAGTGTGAAACCGAACTGAGATTGGAACCGAAAAACCGAGGAACCGACCCGAGAATGGTCGGTTCGGTTCTATATCGGTTCTTGATACAAAAATCAACATACCCGAACCGATTATCTCTTCTCGGTTCCGGTTCTGGGTTCTGGATTTAAAACCGTAGAACCGACTCAGGCCAGCCCTACAAAGATCCACATTCTCTAATTAATTTGTCCTAAAGAGACAATACATTCCCTAAAAGAGGAATGAGTATTTAATATCAATAAAGCTTATTATAGCTAATGCATGTATATATGAATGTGTGACAGATCTTTAATTGATGATCATTGATGATATCTCATCTATAGTAGCTACTAAATATCATCAAGGGTTGTATACTACTACGTTTCATTGTGTCGACAAACCAATATTATTGGCCAAATTGGAAAGAGGCAATTCCAATGAATTTGAATATTGTAAATGTGATAATATACTTGGACTTATCAACCCTAAAAATTATAAAAGGGTGTACTAAAGTGAATTGAAATCACTATGACACAAGTCTCTTTATAGACAGGGGATTATCATTTTTCCAAGCGACAACTTTTCTGTAATTATAGTGTTATATATAAGTGTTATATTGACGAGAGGCTTATGGTATGTTGTCTTGATTAATATGAAGATCTTAAAGGCAAAATGCTAAAAAGCAAATCTCCAAGTCCTATGTGTCATTATAAGCATATGCTTAATCAAATCCTTAATGGATTCTTATTGCCAAAGGCAAGTCCATGACTGAATGAAAGAACTTAAAGCTCACTCATGGAATCAAAAGTCTAAAGCTCATATATACTCATTCATTCACGGTCAAAATGACTTATTGCCTCAATGAGTATTATGACAAGACTAAGAAATCGAATTCGAATCATGCTCACAATGTTGCAACATATTCTAACTTCCACGAAGTTATGAATTTATCTGGAGCTCATATTGAGCCTATACGAAATTATCAATTATACAAATTGATATTTATGGCTAAGCATGCCATACTTAAATTTCAATGCTCAGATAAAGGTGAATGTGTCAATTGTTGTTCATTTATATTGTTATTCTTTAACTAATATCTTTATCTATAATTTGAGCATGTGAAATTGGTTTTACTCTTATCATGTCAGGTAAGATTCATTAAGGATATTATAATTTTATTGGTATTACCCTAACCTTTGCAGGAATTGCAATTCATGATGAGTCTCCTTTATGCAAAGCACATATAGTCTCACCTATGTGATCGACACACCATATCTAATATACATGATGCATGTATTTTATTACATACATGATTGAAGCTTGCAACAATCAGGGGAAGATTCTCATCAGGGGGAGCATTTAAATTTATGCTACCTAGGACATATGCGCGTTGCACTCTTTTTCTCCTTCGACCAGGGTTGTTTTTATCCCCAAGGTTTTTGATGAGACAACATTAAGAGCGTCCAACACCATTAATCATTGGTGGACATCTAAGAGGAAGTGCTGTAAATATTATATATATGTGGTTGTCCATTGTAAATACTCATTAGTTATGTCCTTATGATGTAAATACTACTCCTACACTTCTACCTCTTCCTATATTCTGTTTCTCTATGTTCTCTAGTTTATAACATAAATGTATTTATAAATTACATAAAATAATCTAAAATGATGTTTTAAATTATAGAGAACCTCATCTCGTTCTCTATATTTAGGAGCGAGATAGCTAAAAGTTATTATGGAGAGTCACTTAGAGCATCTTTAGCAATGCTAGCCATTTTTAGTCAAATTTTAGTCAAAGTAGCTAAAAAGTCATTTTAGCTAGCCACTTTAGAAATACGTTTGCATCAGTGATCTCTATTTTAGCTGGTTCTGAATTTATATTATTTTTTAAATAAAGATTAAATAGTTTAAATGTAGGATTAAATTTTGTATAGGGAGGATTAAATTTTGTTTAGTCCCTATACTCTGACCCTTTTTTCGTTTCAGTCCATGACATTCTCAATTAATCTGAAAAGTCCCTGAGGTCACAATTTCCGTCTGATAGGTCCTCACCGTTAAGATTCTGTTAAATTGAGCCGTTAAGTTGCTGATGTGGCCATCCAAGCCACGCCACCTCAGCAATTTGCTTGCCATGTAACCTGTAAAATAACCAATATACCCCTCCTGCATTTTCCCCCATTCTTCACCAAGTTTTACAAAGCAAGACAACTGTACTGAAAATTTTTGGTCAACCCTAAGCATAAACAATAAGATTACACCCAGTTAAAATAGAGACAATCTAGTGGCCAAATTTCTTCTTTTTTTTTCCTTCAACAAACAGACAAATTTCCCAAAACAAACACCAAGTAACGAACACATAATATCATGATCTTTCTAAGGACAATGGCCATAAATCACTTCAAATTTGTCAGAGGAAGAGAGGAAAAAGAAAAAAAAGGAACAAAAGGTTGACAATTTTGCTCCAGAGACTGATAACATTGACACCAGCTTTGGTAGTTCCTACAACAAAAATTCCCTCCAAAGTGATTGAAATTTTCACAGTGATTTCATGGAGAAAAAACAAAGACTCGAAAATCAGCTGCTCCCTTCAAAGTAATATAAACATCTCTACAATTGTGGCTTTGAAATTTTCATATCACTAAACCTCTGTCAAGTTATATGCTTATTTACCAAACGAAATTTTTTTATGAAATCACCAAGAGCCATTTTATCAACACGGACAAATGGATAGTTGATCACATATAGAACACTAGTTTTTGCAAATTACCATCAATGGTAGCATGTGTAATAGTTAGAATACAAAGAACACTGAGTATTCAAGCTTAAGGTCAGTGTCAAGAGTGAAATAGCAGAGAATCACTTATTGAACATTTTGTCTAGAATAGATAGAACTCTGTATCATCTAAAACAGAAGATAACAGGAGAAATTGGACCTTCAGTTTAAGACATCAAGTTGCCGCCTCAAACTGCTTCAACATGTCACAATGTGGTGTTTCGCGTACAAATCCCCTCCGAAGACGGCATGAAGTTGAGAAGCAAAATAAGTAGCACAGGCAGCACAGTCCGAGCATTTAACCCACTAGAGCCATACTCAGCAAGCCTCAGGCCTTGTTCTTATCCAGATGAACCTTCAAACTTCCTATAAGCTTTTCAAACATCTTCAACACTACAACTCCTCTCCATCCCCAAAATCTCACAATAATCCTTCTTCTTCTTCAATTGCCTCACAATCGTAGCTTGCTTCTCCGTATACCCACTTGCTGACCCAAACCCAACCTGGACAGCCCGTCGACAGTTTTAGTGCCATCTGAAGCAGCGAAGGAGCGAAGTCTTTCTCAACCGACGATAACAGATCGTCGATCGGTAACGACGGATCAAGATGACGAGCTTTAGACAAAAACTTTACGGAACAACTGCAATCTCCGCTGTCTAAAGCTTCTTTCCCAATTCTAAAACATTTCAAGGCGTCGTTTTGTTTCCGTCCATCTCAAATCTCTGAGAGACACGAACCCAAATCAATCCCAAAATACACAAAAACTAAGGCAAAGAAGAATAAAAATTGAAACTTGATTTGAGTAAAGAAACGAAATTTAACCCAAAATTGGGGAAACTGAACTTACTGATGAGATGGATCTGAAGGAGGCCTCTTCTGGGTATTGATCTTTTTCTGGAGATTCTGATTGAATCACTGTGATTTCATGGAGTCACAGTGATTCGATCATGGGCAGCATGGTGAAGAAGTACTCGAGTTCTTGGCGAAGACAGTCATTGGCGCCGACGACGCCTCCGATGTCGAAATGGACCCCCGGTTGAGGCACAACGTCTTGGATTTGTACTTCGTTCGCTCACACAAATTGAGAATTGCAGAACGATGGAGAAGATCGATATAGGTCTCAATCTGGGTGTCGAGGCTGGAGGCGAGGCGGAGGCGGAGTATTTGGGGTTGATCATTTGAGAAAGGAGGGAGACAAACAGAAGGAGAGAGGAGGGAGATAAACAGAAGGAGAAGAGAGATGGGGAAGAAGAAGAGATAAACAGAATAATAAAGGGCATGGATAGTATGGACATTTCGCAATTGAAAAGGTTGAGTTGGCGTTGACTTTAATGCCATGTCAGCCTACAAACGGAGCAATTGGACGGAGTGTACCAATCGGACGGAAATTGTGACCTTAGGGACTTTTCAGATTAATTGAGAATGTCAGGGACTGAAACGAAAAAAGGGTCAGAGTACAGGGACTAAACAAAATTTAATCCTTAAATGTATTTATAAATTACATATAATAACTTAAAAGGAATGTTTTAAATTATAGAGAGTCTCATCTCGCTCTCTATATTTAGGAGCGAGATAGCTAAAAGTTATAATGGAGAGAGTCACTTAGGAGTGTAGTGCATCTGCTAAAATAGATTAAAAGCTAAACATGCTCTCCAAAATAGCTAAGGAGCCAAAATAGAGAGTCTGCTAAAGATGCTCTTAAGAGTTTGATGCAGTTGCTAAAATAGATAAAAATTTAAACATGCTCTGTAAACTAGCTAAAGAGCCAAAATACGGAGTTTGCTAATGATGCTCTTAGAGCATCTTTAGAATTGCTAGCTATATTTTAGTCAAATTTTAGCTGAAGTAGCTAAAAAGTTATTTTGGCTAGCCAGTTTTAAAATACAGCTGCATCAGTTCTTTTTATTTTAGCTAGTTTTGACTTTATATTAATTTTAAAATGAAGATTAAATAGTTTAAATATATTTATAAATTACATAAAATAACTCAAAAGGAATGTTTTAATTATTAGAGAGCCTCATCTTGTTCTCTATATTTAGGAGCGAGATAAATAAAAGTTATAATGAAAATCCACTTAGAAGTCTTGTGCAGCTGCTAAAATATATAAAAAGCTAAACATGCTCTCTAAAATAGCTAAGGAGCTAAAATAGAAAGTCTGCTAAAGATGTTCTTATAAACCAAATTTGATTATTATTTAAGTCTATAAATAGTGGCTATCTATAAAATGATAAAAAATAATCATGGCAAGTGGTTCAGTGGATGCACTGGGTCCCCCTACAAAAATGTTCAAGGTGTTTTTTTTTTTTTTTTGATCAAGAAGAAACTTCATTAATAATGAACTGGTTACAACGAGTTTTGGCAACATTTCTTACACTGAAATGGCCACTGGACTTCACACTAGAACTCCATAATGACTGACTGATGGAGTCAAAAAAACCCCAACTCAACTACAGACTCAAGACTCGCACATCAACTAAAAGGCAGAGACAACATGCGCAGGAGCAGTGGATGCCTAACTCACAACTTTGTCAACACTAACTCGCCACCCAGAGTCCTCCTGATCTGCCTTTGATCGACCAAGTCGACACTCATTGTGACTTAGAACCCGACCAAAATGAAATGCTGGACCATCAGACCTGAGACTAAACTAAACCCAACTCCATTGCCACCTTAATGTCAACACCGGCAATCCACAAATACTCCAAATCGCCATCACCTCCGACCTGAAGCCAGAAAGGGACGACCCACTAGAAGGCCAAGGATGATTGTCTAAGCTAGTATGCCACAGCCAGACATTTTCGCCACCACTGCTGACCTAACTCCAGAACAGGAACGACCCTCTAGACCGCCAAAGAGAAGATTGTCTATGCCAATAGTTGCTGTGCACCGACCCAACAAACTAAAACTTATTACCGAAAAACAAAACCAAAAGACCAAACCCTAAAACCTAGTAATAGCTGCCCACCCACAAGGGCCCAACACACATAACCCGGCCCAAACCCCTTTCCACACTGCTGGCCGCCACACCAAACCCTCTCGGCTCACGTTAGCATCTGCACCACGCCACCGCTGCCGTCGCACGAGTCCCGGCTTCGGGCCCTCACCACCCTGTGGCCGACGGAATACCAGCGAAAGATCCCAAATCCCATCCCAACCCCAAGCCCGTGTGGCCATAAACCAGATCAGCATGCCTCCAACCCGGAGTGCCCATGAAGGTTGCTCCACCGCCAGCGTTCCACCAATCCGATCGTTCCAATGCCAAAACACCAGATCCCGCGCCTCACCGCCAGCTGTGACTCCCTCCGCCCCATGCTGTTATGCGATCCGAAACCACATCACACCCAAACTCCACATGATCTGTGACGTATCCAGTCGGATCCATCCACAAACCCGGAATCCAGATCGATTGCGCCTTTCAACCACACGACGGAAAACCACCTTCGGCCACACACCTTGCTTCTGTGCAACCACCGCCGCCACCTGAAAACAATGAACAGGAAGGCCTCCCAACCCCATCTCCGATCATCTACACACATATCCCGTCCGGCCGCACTCGACACACGCTGACCAGGCCAGAGGCCAAGGCAAGCATGGCGGCGCAGCCGGACGAGCGGACTCTCTCTCTTAGGGTTCTCTACAAAGTCTCTCTTATTAGATCTCAAACCTGAAGAACAAATTTCAAAATGTTCAAGGTGTTGAACACCCATGTATTGCATTCGAAAGCTGGGTTGTTTAGTGTTATTTATTGAATTATAAACATGAGGAGGGCCTGCAATGCCCTATTGGCTGTCCTAGCCCCCAGCGAATTAATTAATCTCTTGGCTTAAAAAGCATTTGGGATATCGCGAACAATCCGAAAGGCGGGTGTAAAAAAAAAAAAAAAGATAAAGAATGGTACAATAAATGGGTGAGAGTGATTATTTACACTCCACCATTAGTGGCTACGTGTGCGTTTCACGCGCCATCATCTCAACCCCAAATCAGAGGTTGAGATTCTCGGGTCCATTATACTCCAAAGTCCACAGGGTTGACTAGATTGCCCAGGTTTGAAGTGATGTGAGTGTTGGCACCAGTATCTAATAGCCAAGAATTATTGGAAGCAGATGACGAAGCATGAGCTGCCATGGCAGAAAGGCGCTCAGTACGTAGGATCACAATCCTTATAAGCAAGATTCATCCGATTATAGCAATAAATTGGCGGTATGGCCAGCCCTTCCACAAATTTGACAAGGGTACCGGGAGGCAGGAGCGGGGCTATATTGAGAAGAGGAGCCCATACGAGGCATTTTAGGAAGATTTGATGGTGGTGGTCCAAGAATAGAGTTACCGCGTCCAAAGTTGCGACCATTTGAGGAAGAGGATAATGGGAGAGATCCAGAGACACCACGATTAAGGAGGGCACCACCACGATTAGAGGGTGGTACATGGCCAAAAGGAAAACCACGACCACCACCACAGCCATCAGGTTCTACACAAGTACACAGTAGGGAGAAGCAACTAGTGTTGCAGTCCCTATGTTAATCCCCAGCTAGTTTGACCTTGCATCCTGCATTCAACACTATGTAACAAAGTCTCCAAATAATCATAAGTGTGTGTCCCGTGCTGAAGCAGGACTAATGATGTTTTCATACATTGATCCAACATTATTCATAATAAGAGCAACCAAATCAGTTTAAAAAAAAAAAAAAAAAACCAGCAAGGGCAAGATTGTCAGCTATACCATTGTTTTTGTTAATAAAGTCGGAGATTGAGAGATCACCATGAGTAGCACAGAAAAGCTCACATCGATGATGAAGAATGCAATTTTGAGACTGTATCAAGGAGGTTGCCATCAACATCCTTAAGGAAACAAGGAGTGCATTTGTTAGAGCCATCAGCAAAGCCCATCAGATTGCGACTGCGCATGGTGGGAACAAGTTGAGCTAACCATATATAGGGAATAATTGATCATGTCTAGTTTGATATTCAAGAAGTTAGTAATGCATAGAGTAGTATTTGAAGTGGTCCTGGAAATGGTACTAGAAGTGGTGCTAGAGGTGGCCATCGTAACAGGGGAATGGGAGGGAGGGGGAAAATTTTTTTATGTCGTTAGACTAAGGCTAAGATTACCATGAAAGATAATGACTTTGGAATTGTGTTGCAGATCTCAAACTTGAGATTGCATTTGTATTTAGTTTGTTTTTATATTATAGTTGTGTAGGCGTGTAGCTATGTACAATCAATGTGTACGTGATTACACAAATTAAGCCTACGTACATCAATGACAGTAATTGATACAAAATCGAGGAACTAGAATCAAGCTAATTAGTACAAAAGAGAATAAAGACATTGATTCAATCGATCTTTAAGAGAATGATTCACCATTAAGAATTGATATGTCAATGTTTTGATTTAGGATCAGTATTATTGATTTTTTTTCTATTTATCATAAACAATTTTAGAGACCTGGAGTTATGAATTGATATGTTCCTCCATTTTATAATCATCAGTAGAAGGCAAATGGGGGTATGTCTCCAAGTAGGTGCACAATGTTTGAGCTAATTCACTTCAGAAAAGATGGAACATCAATTGATGAAAACGCAGATAATGCAATAGTGGGAATCATTTATTTCATTTTATATCCTATAATTGATTATCTTATTTTGTCTATTGGGTTCTTGATTCAAATGTCATGTAATGCAGAGAGACATGAAAAACAAAATCTTAGAAATTAGGAAAAAAAAGAAGAAGAGGGTTTCGCAACTACCGGAGACTCTTACATAAGTAGAAATGAAGTGTATGCAGATGTCTTGGGAAAAGAGAAGCGCGGACTAGTTAGAAGATTTGGATAAGGAGTGAGACAAGAAGATGTACCCGGCATACCACTCCAAGATAGAAGAGGGGTTAAATTGGAGGTAGAAGCTCTCCGTGCTGCACATGATTCAGAAATGGAGCAAGTGAGAACAGAAGCTAAAGAGAGGGAAGATAAGATTAGAGAAGAAATCAAGAAAGATAAAGATGCAACCATGGATCAAATTAATGCTAGTGCTAAAAATCATGATTGAGAAACAACAAGATCAAATTATGAAGCTGTTAGGATCATCAAACCCTCTATTAGTGACAAAACAAGTTGCAGCATAGGCCAGACAACTTCATCGTTCAAAGATGTGTACAGAGTCCCCGACATTTCACACATAAAAGAGGAGCAAGTGGAGCAGTTGAATGAAATATATCCACATTAGACCCAAGTATGCATATGCAAGATATGGCCACCTTCATCGATCCCTTCTTGCTGATGATGGATCTCTTTGGATTTAGTTTTTAGCTTATAAAACTTTTTGTAATTAACTGAGGAGGAGATGTAATTGAAAAAACAAATGTTGAATTTTATTATATATATATATATATATATATATATACAGATCCTATCCAGAGTGGAGCTTCGCTTTGAAAATTTACGTGTGAAGTTCGAGTTTTGGGTCACTTTTCGGTCGCATGTCCACATCTCGACCGTTCAGTTTTTAGGTACTAGTGTATAGATCGTCTCTGCAAATTTTCAGCCAAAATGATGATCGTTAAGGCATTGATAATTGCCTTAAAGCTAGTACGGTTCAGGTTGATAGATTCAGTCCGTCCATTGGTTTAAGCGAGTTAGATACCTTAACGATAATCAATTTGGCTGAAAATTTGCAGAGAGGATCTATACACTAGTACCTAAAAACTGAATGATCGAGATGTGGATATGCGACCGAAAAGTGACCCAAAACTCGAACTTCACACGTTAATTTCAAAGCGGAGCTCCGCTCTGGATAGGATCTGTATATATATATATATATATATATATATATATATATATGTTTTATGGTTATTTCCATATTTATTTAACAGTGTTAAATTTTATATTTGGTTTATTAAATATTGTTTATGTAGCACAGGTTGAAAACTGAAAAGTACGATAAGGACAGATTTAGTAATAAAATTAATAAATTAAGCTTGTAAAAGTAACAAGACAATTAATGGTGTGTTAATCATGGTCGTTTAGGAAGGCACAAACTGCTGCCACCACCCCATGAACCTCTATACCCAAATCACCCCAATAATTCTAGAGAACCACCAATAATCCATCGCCTGAACTTATCACCGCCCAAGATCCGACTTCGGTCACACTGCGAGGCAGCCCTAATCTGGTTAAATGGTGATACCCGACTGTTGGTATGCAACAAAACCTGCCAACCTCTGACTTTTGAAGTACTACCTAGATACGTCGCCATCACCATCCAAGAGAGAGTCGCCGCTCGCACCAATCCTAGCCAAGAAATCACAGACCACCTCTTAGAGACAAGAGCCCGTTTGACTGCAACCACATTTGCTATTTGCACATCTCTCTCTCTCTCTCTCTCTCTCTCTCTCTCTCTCTCTCCCTCCCTCCATGTCTTCATGGTGATGTTTTCCCTCTCCCCCAAGTTCTCTCAGTCAGATTAAGACAAGATATGAAGAATGAATTTTCTGATGATCTTATTCATCTCACAATGGAGGTATATAAAGAAGATTACATGTACACAATTGACTTACGTCTCTACTCTTTACCACATAAAGAATAGGTGAGTACTAACTACAATATAATTACAATATATTCCATTCCTAATATTATGCTATGACTCACGCTAACACTTCCTCTCAAGTTGGCGCATACACATCAACCATGCCCAACTTGCTTGGTGAGTCATAAAATGTCTTCCTGGAAACTCCTTTGGTAAGTACATCTGCAAGTCGCTCTTCAGTTGGGACGAAAGGAAAGCTAATAATTTTGGCATCTAGCTTCTCCTTTATAAAGTGACGATTCATCTCCACATGCTTAGTACGATCATGCTGTACTAGATTCTGTGATATGTCAATAACTGCCTTGTTGTCACAATATAACTGCATAGTACTTTTGAGTTTGAAACCCAGATCACGTAACAGATTTCTCAGCCACAGCAATTCACACACTCCGTGAGCCATAGCTCTATACTCGGCCTCAGCACTAGACCGTGCCACAACTTTCTGTTTCTTGCTCTTCCATGTAACCAAATTACCTCCCACAAAGGTAAAGTAACATGATGTCTATAATATTTCCAGCCCAATCTACATCTGTGAAGCCACAAACCTCAAGAATGTTGTTGTGTTTAGAAAACAGTACTCCCCTTCCTAGAGCTGACTTCAAGTACTTCAAAATTCGCATAACAGCATCCATGTGACTCTCACTTGGGTTATGCATGAACTGAATCACCACACTTACTGCATATGCAACATCTGGTCTAGTATGAGCCAAATAAATCAAGCGCCTAACCAACCTCTGATAGCGGGCTCTATCAGTAGGTACCTGATCTGGATACTCAGCTAAACAATGGTTCTGCTCAATAGGAGTATCAATAGGTCTGCAATCTAACAAACCTGTCTCTGTCAGCAAGTCAAGAACGTACTTCCTCTGGCACATGTATATCCCTTCTCTCCCCCTAGCTACCTCAATTCCTAAGAAGTACTTAAGTTCACCCAAGTCTTTCATCTCAAACTCAGAGGCTAAATGTCTCTGCAGTCTATCCATCTCAACAGTACCATTGTCAGTTATTACCATATCATCCACATAAATAATTAGAGTTGTTACCTTGCCTTGTTGATGCTTGAGGAACAAGGTATGGTCTGAGTTGCTCTGTCTGTAACCAACCTTCTGCATGAACTGTGAAAATCTTCCAAACCAAGCACGAGGTGACTGTTTGAGACCATATAGAGATTTTCTCAATTTGCATACAAAATCACCAGGAGAAGCAACTACATACTCAGGTGGAAGGCACATGTACACTTCCTCGGCTAACTCTCCATGAAGAAATGCATTCTTGACATCAAACTGTCTGAGTGGCCAGTTTAAACTAGTAGCAAACGAGAGCAGTACTCGAATAGTGTTCATCTTAGCAACAGGAGCAAACGTTTCATCGTAGTCTATACCATACGTCTGAGTAAACCCCTTTGCTACAAGGCGTGCTTTGTACCAATTCACTGATCCATCTGCATTATGTTTCACGGTAAACACCCAACGACAACCTACAGCCTTCTTGCCTTGTGGTAGAGGCACAAGTTGCCAAGTATTGTTCTTCTGCAACGCCTCCATCTCTTCCTCCACTTTGGATCCCCCAATGCATCCTGCACTCTGTTAGGTACTGATACAGCAGATATTTGATTCACAAATGATTCATATGACTTAGACAACCACCTAGTGGACATATAATTGGCTACTGGGTATTTTGATTTGGCAGTAAGAGTAGGTTCATATCTTTTGGCTAATTGACCTCGAGTGGTCCTATTTGGTAACACATATTGCTCAACACTAGACTCACTACTGCTAGTACCAGTGGGTGGACATACCTCAAATGGGTGATCTTCAGTACCAGGAAGTTGTGGGTCCTGGTAGAAATGATGGCAGGAGGGGCAGCTGTGTCTTCAACTTCATTTTCAATGATTGAAACTGGTGTCTAGATGTCTAGAGCTTCTGTTTCTGGAGGTGATGAGCTGATGGTCTCAACTGGATCCGTCAAAAAACCTCTTGCCTGTGCGACTTCTTCTCCTATTTCTGATTCCTCCCCCTCTCCATGATACCGCTCTTCAAAATATGAATTCTCCCCCTGAAGAGCTGTATCTGAAGAGGAAAAATAACTCATGTCCGCAAAGAAAGTAACATCCATAGTGATATAGTACTTTCTGGTAGGTGGATGATAACACTTGTACCTTTTCTGATAGCCTCCGTAACCAACAAACACACACTTAAGTGCCCGAGCATCCAACTTAGACCTCTGGTTTTTAGGAACATGGACAAAAGCAACACAATCAAAGACACGAGTTGGAAGATTATGAAATGAAGGTAAGGAGACATGAGTTGCAAGAACCTCAAATGGAATTTCTCCCTGAAGGACACTAGATGGAAGACGATTGATAAGATAGGAGGAAGCATGTACAGCATCGCCCCAAAGATACTTAGGCATATGAGCACTAAAGAGAAGGGCACGAGCCATATCAAGTAAATGACGGTTTTTCCTTTCAGACACTCCATTTTGTTCTGGTGTTTGTGGACAGGTAGTTTGGTGAATAATCCCATGGGTTTTGAAAAACTCTTGGAAAACATGATTAACATATTCTCCCCCATTGTCAGAACGAATGACTTTAATAGTGCTATGGTATTGTGTTTGAACAAGAGTACGAAAAGTATGAAAAGCAGGAAATACTTCATCTTTGGTTTTAAGGAGAGCAACCCATGATAATCTTGTACAATCATCAATAAACAACACAAAATATCTCATACCCGATGCAGTGGGCTCTCTAGAAGGTCCCCAAACATCAGAATGAATCAACTAAAAAGGAATAACACTTTTATTAGAAACACTAGGAGAATAAGTAGCACAATGACTCTTGGCCAAATCACATGTTTCACAATGTAAAACAGACTCATCCACACCAATAAACAGAGTAGGCATGGTTTTTTTCATAAGACTAAAAGAGGGATGCCCTAAACGGCGATGCCACAACCAAATTTCACTTAGCTTATCAGAACTCGAAGTCAAAGCGGCGCGACACTGTGCTCCTGGTTTCTCCCCTACATATGTCTGATCCAGATGGAATAACCTGCCCCTCAGATACCCCCGACCGATTATCTCCCTGGTAAGAAGATCCTGAAAAATCACATACATAGGATAAAAGGTTACGGAGCATTTAGACTCAGTATTCAACTGTGGAACAGATATCAAATGATGAGACAAGTTAGGCACATATAACACATTATGAAGTTCTAAGGTGGGAGTAATACGAACTGACCTTGACCCTAACACAGGAAATGCCTCACCATTGGCATTGGTTACATAGGACACTGGTGGGGAAGACAATTCAGTAAAATATGATTTATCATAAGTCATATGATCGGAGGCACCAGAATCAATAATCCATATATCAGAACCAACAAAGTTAGAAACCTTTAAAGTCATACCAATCTTACCACAACCAGCTATAGAGGCTGTAGGAGTAGCCTCACCTGCCGTACGATGATCCTGATCGGCCACACCATAGAAGTCTGGTTCTTAAACCAACTGAACTGTAGCTGCCTTTGCCTTAGGACGATAACCCTTCTTTTTAGGGTACCCATTCAGTTTCCAACAAGTCTCTCGAACATGTCCAAGGTCGTTGCAATAAGAGCATTGAGGACGAGGGCGGTTGGTGAAGCCTGGTGGGAAACCTTGTTGATGAAGTGGGGCTGAACTCTGCTGCTGAAGGAAAGGTGCTGGTGACTTGGCCTAAATGGCTAGGCTAGATACTTCAACATGTGCATGTTTGACACTTTCCTGCTGAGACTCATCTTTACGGATGTATATAAATGCTGTGTTCAAACTAGGAGGGTCTGTCATTCTGAGCAATTCTCCCTTGACACTGTTATGCTTCTCATCAAGCCCTCTCAAGAATACATGAACCCTTTCAAGTTCCTTCTCCTTCTGGTACCACACAAGATCTTCTTGATTCTTGATTTTGCAAGGACGCTTCTGATCAATTTCAGCCCACACATTCTTCAGCTTAGTGAAATACACAGCTACTGGTTGCCCATTCTGTTGCATACTGGCAGCTTTACACATCAATTTATGAACCTGTATAAAATCAGACTCATTTGTATACAGATCCCCCAATGTCTTCCATATTGCTCCAGCAGTCTCACACTCTTCCACCAACTGCAACACATCTTTAGTCATGGCTTTGAATAAGATCGCTATCATAGATCCATCATCATCCTCCCACTTAGTATAGACATCCATATCCTCCTCACTAGGAGCTTTAGTTATTCTTGTCACATGCCCCATCTTGTGTATACCATGAAGATGGACAGACATAATCTTCTTCCATGTTCGAAAATTGGTACCATTGATTTTCGTACCCCCAAAAGAACCACCGTCTGAACTTCGGATAGAAACCTCAACCTTTTGGACCTCATTGATCTTGGAATAGTCACCTTTATCACCATCCATCGTAACAATACAGTAGCAAAATCACAGAGTATGCAGCGGAATAAAATAAAAATTAAAAAAAGACAAGAGATTCTAAAAAATAACAAAACAGACCGTGCAGCAATTTCCTTTTTTTTTTTTTTTGATGAGAGAGGGAGAGTTGCACGAGTTGAGGTGGTGACCTGAGAACTGAAGGGCTGATCTGGGTTCTCCCAAACAGGGAGAAACTGATGGCCTGAAGGAGGACCGAACGAGGCTGAGCTATGGGGCTGAGCGTCGACCTCTGCTGTCTACGGGTCTAGGTTGACGGAGTGCGCACGACGGGAACGAGTCTGGGCTGATGGAGTGTGCGTGACGGGGCTGAGGAACCCGACGAACAGGAATTCGCGGGTCTGGGTCGACGGGTCTGATGTGAACCCAATATGATGATGACGACGCTGGACATAACAAATGGCCGGACGGTGCGGTGGAGGAAACCGATCTGGAGAACGAGGAAAACGTTGATCTCTGGTGCCCAAAGCAAAACGTTGGGTCTGAACAAGGTAGATTAAGGCGGTCTGGTCTGGAGACGAAGTTGGTCTGAGCGATGGAGGTGGCTGGTTTGATGACGTCGAAGTCCAAGAAGAAGACGATCTGGTCGTTCTTGGACAGATGTTGATGTAAGAAAGATAACGATGGGAGAGTAACGCTGTTTAAGGAAATACAATAACCCTAACAATGGGGTTTTTGAATTAATTCCTCGAACTAGGGAAAAATAAAAGTAGAAAATAAAAGACAAAGTCCTCTCAGATCTTTGCTCTGATACCAAGTCAGATAAGACGAGATATGGAGAATGAATTTTCTGATGATTTTATTTATCTCACAATGAAGGTATATAAAGAAGATTACAGGTATACAATTGACGTACGTCTCTACTCTCTACCACAGAAAGAATAGGTAAGTACTAACTACAATATATTCCATTCTTAATATTATGCTATGACTCACGCTAACACTCTCCTCTGTAGATCAATAGATCTTTGGAGATAGTGTCTAGTTTAACTAGACAGTTTTGTTTGTTTTGTGTGTGTGTGTTTTATGTAATGTTGGCAATTGTGTTCATTGCCGTATGTTTATGTTTTCTCTCATGACCATGGGTGGAAGTTGACTAGTTCACTAGTCTGTTCATTTAGGCTTTGTCTTTTTAAATCTATAAGAAGGTTATTTTGTTAGAGGTCTGTGCTCGTTGCCTCTGTGGTGGTTTTGTTGCACTATCGACTGTCAATTTTTGGAGACCTCTACCTTTGTCCTTATCGACACTCAGGCAGTTTTCTTTTTCATGTTTCTATTCATTTGTTACTGATTTGTTTGTTTTTTTGTCTTTCATTACGGCTTTTCTACCAAATCTTTGTTGGAATTGCGATGATGATACGGTAGCAGAGGGCTTTGATCATAGTCCATTGCCAAGGAGTTGTTCTATAGCTTATTTCCAACGGTGGAATTTCAGTTCTTTATTGGTATCTTTGCGATGATGCGACGGTCATAGATGGCTGATGTTGACAGTTTCAAGCTGTTTCTTTTCATCATACAACAATTAATTGCTTAGATCAATGCTCATACTGATACAAAAAAATGTCCCACATTTCAGTTGCTTCATTCGATCTATTTTCATCAAGCTGTTGGTGCTGTTTGTGGCTCTAGTCATCTTTGCCAAGCGAGAGATGATGTCTCAATCCGAGACGACAATGGTCAACTTTAGTTTTAGCTCTTTTTATGTGGTGGTACTCTTTCCTTAGTTCAGAGTTTTGTCCTAATACATTTTATCTGAACAAAGTTTTAATGAGGCCATCTTTAGAATAGGTTTGAGAAGAAGTGAAGATATTATTTCACTTCTTCAGACTTGTTTATAAGTTTGCATTTGCGATTGTTGCAGGCAGCCGACCTAGTTAGTAGGTAACTGCTTATGTTCTGGCTTTCGCCCTAGATTGCATGTACTTATATTCCTTTGTATTATCCCTTAATCTAAACATAATACATGTTCAATCCAATTCGCAAAAAAAAAAAGGTGGTAAAAGTAAAATTTGTTTTACTAATTAAAAGGAGGTATTTTGCGTGGTCAAAGTAAAAGGATAATAACAGATTTGTCAAATACATAATCCTCAATGGACTTGGCTTCTCTGCTAGAACTTTAATTTTCTTGAGTTTCAATATCAGCTGTTCATTACAAGTTAAGGGCTAATAAGTCTCCACCTCATCAAATGGGTATTAGATAAATAAATTGAGGTGTTTTCCGGTAACGCTGTTTGTCATCTCCTCTTTCCTTTTTCTTATTCAGCTCTCTTCTCGTCACCTCTTGAACCATGAGTCCCATGACATAATTCAGTTGAAGAAAATCTCATATACCCATTCAAAAGGAAAGAGTCACACCTCAGATTGGTGAGATCGTGATCCAATTCGAGGCACCCACGTCGGAACCATCATGAAACGCGGAACTTAGGCTAAGTGGGTATTGAATCTGGTGAAGGTTGGGTGGATTGGAAACACAATATGGTATTAATTTTTGCTTTCCCATGTTGAGATGCACTCGGTCGAATGGAGTAAAAGGAATTTTGGGTGTAGAGTAAAAGGAATTTTGGGTGTAGAAGAAACCCAGATTGCCGTTCGGGATTACAAGAAAAGAAGCAAAGAAAACGGCAAGGGACATAGTTAAAGTGACTTGTTGATGTGGCATCATCTTGGCCTTAAAACCATATTTGATGGCTGTGAGTAAAATCCAAGCACATTATAGCATTTCATATTCTAGCAGAGAACCTAGGTACATCATCAATACGGTTACATCCCATTAAATACATGGGTGATTGGTCAAAGTACGAAAGATGATTATCATAGGATAATTAAAACAATAGATCGGGGTGTGTCCCACTTTACAATTGTGAGGAAATGGGCCAATAGCCACCCGACTATTGGGCAACATCTTCAAATATGCAAGGATTCAAATTTCAGTTTCGGTTTTGATTTCAGTACTTCAAATTTAAGGAAATTTCAGATAAAGTTTCGATTTCAGTGGAAATTTCGGTTAAAAATAAAGAAATTACATTCATTGCATTTATAGAATGATATTTTGAATGAAACTTTTACATAGATTAAACTAATCTACAATAAATCTATTACAATATAACATCTCTAAAATTATACATTTATAATAGAATTGTGATATTTAATATGGACGAGTAATTAACTAGTACTATAGTAGGTTGCTAAACTAGTGTTTTTATCAATGTGTAATTATAAATGTACTGTATATTGATAAGGTGAATATTGTTTTAGGGAATCAATATTTGGGAGAGAATTTGTTGTGCTTTCATTGATAATAAGGGCATCTTTATATAGAGGATTACAAGCATAGAAGTAGAGTTGTACATGGAAACATCACTACTAGAATTATGCTCATAGACATCACGACAATTACATCGGTGAGAAATACACGCGATGTAAAACAATGTTATTAACATCGATTCCTCAAAAACCGATTTCTATGAATATAACTAACATCGCTTTTTACTGTTGACTGATGTCTATATTTTGAATCAAAAATTTTCAAAAACGCGGAAAGACTAAGTTAAAACATTTAGTACAAGCGGGAGCAAAATTTTCATTCCCCCCACACTTCGTCAGTTTTTCCACTTTTATCTTCACTCACTTTATCTTCCAATTTCACATTCTCCCTCTTCCACGAAGCCCTAGCCCCATCCTCCTCCTCTCCCGCTATCTTTCCACGACCACCACCGCCTCCCTCTACTTTCTCTTTCTCATTAATGGCCTCCTCCTTCTCGCTGCTCTCTCTCTCTCTCTCTCTCTCTCTCTCTCTCTCTCTCTCTCACTTACTCTCTGTAAAACCGTCTGTCTCTCTCTGGAATTGACGAAGATGAAGTCTATGCAACCGCGCCACAATTTCTTACGGGAGACAATGAAGCCAAGCCTCCCCAGTCGCTAAACCGTAGCTCCGGCAAGCCTCCAAGGAGAATGCGCCTCTGCCTTCAGATCTAACTCGTCATCCTTTTGATTCTCATAGACGGAGATTCCCAAATCCTCCCTCTTTCTATCAAGAATCGATTCACGACGATCCCTTTTTATCCCGATTCAATTTCCCCAGGTAGTGTTTGTTTGATTTTTGGTATATGGAGATGAATTCTGTTCCATTTTGCGTGGTTTCAGTTTTAGATTTTCAATTTTGAATTTTTTTTGTTTGGGGTTTCATTTCAGGGCGATGGCTCTGATGGTGCAGTAGATGGCTATGATAGTGGCCTTTTTTGGTGTACTATCTTTCATCTTCGGAATTATTGCGGAAAACAAGAAGGTATTGTGTGTTATGGGTCAAATTGGTGATTGTTATGTTGGAAAGACTGACTATTTTCCTTGTGTTACTTTGTGCATCCTGAAATTTGATCCATGATATTCTTCAGTTGTTATTTGTGGATGGTGGTTTGTTTTTATTAGGGATTAGTTATTTACCATGATTTATACAGCATCAAATATTGAATTTTGAGTGTGTTCTATCTCTGTGAGGCTGGATTTTGTGTAATTTAATGATTGTAGATTGGAGGAATTAGTATTATACTTTGTAAGTCTTTTTCCTTTCAAGTACTGTTAGTATTGCATCAATCATTGATGCCTTGAATCTAAAGAATACTGGTGCCTGGATAATTTCTGGTTAACAGTCGGTGACTGAGTATTGCCTGCATATCCTTTTGCTAGAATTCTCTATTAGTGCGTCTCATGGTGCATAATACACCCCTTCAATGGTGTTCATTAATTGGGGGATGAATTTTATATAACATGAAACTCTGGGTGTCTTTGTCTCATCATTTTTTTTTTTTTGGGTTGAGAAAACTTGGGTATAAATACTATTTTTAAGGAGAGAATTGGAGCTCAAGATTTTATTTATATGTATTACACAGTTTCTTATGTTGTCACACCATTATTTGTTGTTACTTTGTTATATGTAAGTGAGACTGAATTTATTTATGTGGCTTGTTTTTCTTCTGTACGTGTACCAGCATCTATGGCTGTAAGAGATTACTATGAGACAGTTGGGGTTAGCAGGAATGCAAGTGCATTAGAAATAAAGAAAGCTTATTATGGGGTAGGTTCTGCCTCACTTCTGTTTTTCTTAATTTGCATATGTATGCACAGAGTCAAGTATTATAGCATGTAGAAATTTCACTTCTAAGAGACATTTCACTATAATTATATGAAATTTTAGGTATATTACAGATGGAGGTTCAAGGTTAGTGCAGCTTTAAACCTATTAGTTCAAGGTTAGCTATGTGTCCTGATATAGTGCAGTGTGGTCTATTCTTATTGGAAATAATGCAAATCAGTCATGCATGTTTAGTGGAGTTCTATTCGGACCTAGCTAAAATATTTTGAGCTGGCTGTACCTATTCCATATGCAATGAATTATGAAGTAGGCTGGCTAGTCCCAATAGAGAGGGTATATATCCACACATTTCATTGTCATGAGTCTGGTCTTCTACTGTAGGAAGTTGAATCAAGTTATAGAGGAAGAGCAATAGGTATTTAGACCTATATCTCCTTCATGTTAAGTCATGCTTTTGTGCCTTTGTTTTGCAGCTCAAGTAAGTTCAGTACCTGTAGTTGATGACAATGACTCTTTGTTGGATATATATTGGAGGTTAGTGGTAATTCTATTTGGATTTGTTTGCCTTTAATTTCTTGCACGTTATTCATCACATATTGAATTGTAGCAACAGTGAGTGATTCTTTTTTTTTTTTTAACTACATTTCTTTACAATGACATTACAGCTCTGGCTAAAGATAGAGCATATGCACATATTAATCTCAATGAAATGACCATTCAGCAGGTGACTGCTCTAATTTCTCCCTCGTCTTTGAACATTATTGTTTTCTGTAATGAATTACTTGCACATTGCTGTGTACAGGTTAACTAGATACAGGTTAACTAGATACAGGTTTTCAATCAGTTATTTATTTTTGGGACAGAAGAGGTTTAGGGATCTTGTTGCTTTGGGGGTTTATATTGGGGTGTTATCTGAAATTTGAGGTGGATTTGGTTTCAAATTTTCAATGTCAAGGTGCTTTGATGTAAAAGAAGCTTCAGGCTATCGTCTTAGTTCTTTGTCTTTGTATCTGCAGGCATTGCAGTTGGGACAAGACTCGGAACTTCTTCGGTTGTCTTTGAAAATCTGGAATTAGTGTGCAGTAAGAAGGTGTGTGATCTAGGAATGGGTATGGTTTTCGGTTTTTTGCCTTTGTTTTTGACTTTTTGTTCTAAGTTAATGTTTTTGTGATTCTTTCTTCTCAATCTCTTTGAAATCGGATTGGGGTTTGCAGAAAACAGAAGGAAGCGTGGTGTTTTTTTTAGTTCTGAGGTATAGTTCGTAAACCTGGAATTTTTTTTTATTGGGATTTATTTTCTTTGTTTTTTTTTTTTTCTGTTGATTATTTGCTCTAAGATGAGGTGAGAGGGTTGGATTTTATTTGATCTTGAGTATCAGAGCTTTTTCCAATTTTCTTTCTGTAATGATAAAAGGTAGTCATGAAATATCAGTAGTTCATCGAATTTTCTTTTTCACTTGGGTATTTGTGAGTTGGAAGCTAGATAAAAAAAAAAAATTGAACAACTATATGAAATGTATCAGTTTTATTTGGTTTGTAAATTTTTTTTTTTTTTGTAGGAACCATCTGAGAATTTCAAACGCAAGGGTTGTGAACATCTAGGTATGGTTTCTGCAATTTTGTTGCTTTATATTAGTCTGTTCTGTGAAATTGGAAATGTACTTTTTGAATTAGAAACTAGCTAGGAAATGTTTCTGTTATCTTTGTTCTGGTGAATGAAAGAGAGTATTTAATTATACGTAAGTTGCATATAAATGGTTAAACTTGAAATGAACAATTGAGTGAAGGCTGAATTGGGTAATAATTAAAGCATGAAGCATGGGAACTTTGGTTTCTAAATTCTGATGTTACTAGTATGGCTGCAATTTGTGAGTATTCCAATTGATCATTTGATTCTAGAATGATTTGTGATTAATTATGTATTGTTTGCGTATGTGTTGATATTTGAATAGCTTTTGTAACAATCTTAGATTAAAGTATTTTTAAATGGGTGGATAACCGTGCGAAGCTAGGAACATCGTCCACCAATAGAGGAGGAATGATTAGAAATGGAGGTTTCTTTCACTGGTTTGGTGTGGTCTATATGAAAGAACTCGTATACTCAAAAAGATTGGGGGGAATATAACAAAATTGAAGAAAGGGGCTGGTCTGATGTATCTTGGTTTTACTTAATGGTAGGTTGAATTGGTTTTTTTTTTTTTTTTTTTTCAAGTTGGAGCAAGTCAGTGCCCCGATGAATCCTGAATACTTTATGCTGAATATGAATGAAGTATATAGGCAATGCATAGGATGAAGAAGAAGATTAATGATTCTGTAGCTTTCCTCTCTCTCTCTCTCTCTCTCTCTCTCTCTCTCTCTCTCTCTCTCTCTCTCACTTCATATTGTTTATCATTGTGTACCAAATGTTGTGTTGTATCTTTGTGAGAAAGAACACGTGGAAGGTGGCATGCCATTTACTCACTCACTCTCAAAGCTGAGTTTCTAATGTTTATAAAGTTCTTGACTAACTAGCGCTCAGGTTGATCTCGCCTTGGCGGTAGAACCACTAGCTATAGCATATCAGTTGGTCTTATAACTATGAATTTGTTATGATGAAAGGGACATCCTTGTTGTGGAAACTTTTTGGGGGTTTGTGATTTTTTTCAAATACTTTGGTGGTGGTGTTTTGTGAATCAGAAAAAAACATTTGTGATGTGAGAGGACCATCAAGTACTCGTGTTTTCTTTGCTCTGCTTAATCATGTTTTCTACAATCATTTCTTGCAGCTTGCTCTCCTAAAGATGCAAAAATGTATATGCGCGGGGATCATGTGGCATTAGGACAGAGGGGTGCCAATCCAGTTTCTCAACTCAACTTCCAGGCAATACTTCTTTCTGTTACTAAATTCATGATTTCAGTTTGATTGAGTTAATTTATATCATTGCCTATCATCTGTTCAGAATGTTAAAGTGTTGCATAGAGACACCATATTGGCTTTTCAAATCTCTTAATTATATCTCAGCATAATTTTTGTTATTATTTTGATTCATCGTTCAATATTGATTTCATTTTCCTTTCCTTTCTTTCCTTCTGTTTTTCTTGTTATAGCTAATTGTTCATTTCATTTTATTTGCAGGTGAAAACAGAAGAACAAATGGGATATAACTCTATAAGTATGGCGAGGCTTGCTTTCGTTTATGTTTCTAGTATCATGTACCATTTAGACTTAAATTTTTGTTTTATTTCGACATGTTATGCATAGAAATACTTGAGATGTTGTTATGTACTTTGAGCATCAATATTAATCAAAATTTATTTACTTACGATATGTTTCTCATTAGATTTCCTAGCAATAGTTACAAATCAGTTTATAACTATAAAAATGAAGTCATATAAGTTCTAAAAGAAAAAATTGATGTCCCATTAGCCAGTGGATAACAAAATATTAAGTAAGAAACGATGTAACACAACCCAATGAACATCGACTTATTAAATAAGAAACGATGTAAAACAACTCAATGGACATTGAGTTATTAAGTAAGAAACGATGTAAAACAACACAATGGACATTGACATTGTGTAAGAAACGATGTAAAACAAATCAATGGACATCGATTTATTAAATTAAAACCGATGTCTAGTATAAGTATGAACATCAGTGCCAACCTCAAAAACTGATGTTTAATAGAAAAATGGACATCGCTTCATAAAAGGAAACGATGTTTAATAGATTAATAAACATCGGTCGCGTAATACAAAAGAATGTAGATTCAATCTTAAATAGTGTGATATATGGCAAGTACCCGTAAAACTTATAAACCGCAGGCAAACTTCAAAAACACCGATGTGTAAGAGAATATAACACATCGTTTCTAGAATGAGTAACGATGTTAAAACGAATACTAGTGCTGTTGGACCTATATTTCGTTAAGCATTAAATGCAAAAATATGAAGGTTTAACAATATCTAAAAACACCAATTTGTTATCATAATAGCAGTTTAACATCGATTCTGGAACATAATCCGATGTTTATTATTATATGGGACATCGGTTTTTAACCGATGTCTATTTTTTTCCGATCTTTTACATCACCCACTAACACATGTGTACAAATTTTTTTTTACATCGGTTTCTGGCCGATGTATATGAGGAAAATTCTAGTAGTGCATAATCGTGCAATGAGTGGATATTTACGAATATCTTTAACATAAACCCTATTACAACTTGCACAAGTAACCTAGAGTTTGGGCCAGACACATATTCTGAATTTACTTGAACACTCCCTCTTGTGTCGCTCAAATGTGGTGCTCCTCTCGTTACCTCATTAAAAACCTTGCCAAGTAACAAAAATCATGTGGGACAAAAATAACCTCGGTCGAATGGGAAAAAGAGCACAACACACCTTTCATGTTTCGAGATCAACATGTGAACATCTCCCCCTGATGTCTGCGTCTCCCCCTGATGACTATGATCATGGGAGTTTGGATAACTTCCGCAAGCCAATGCTTGCAACATGTTTCTCAAACGTGGATTTGGGTAATGACTTAGTAAACAAGTCTGCCACATTGTCCTCAGATCGAACCTGGTTCACTTTGATCTTGAGGAGCTTCTGTTGTTGCTGATTTTAGAAGAACTTGGGCAATATATGCTTGGTGTTGTCGCCTTTGATGTAACCTTGCTTCATTGTCCTCATAAATGCTGGTAGGCCCATCTGTGGTAGACTTCAAACCACAATTGCTTCGAACATGCGTAACTATGGATCTAAGCCATATATATTCACAAACCGCTTCGTGAAGAGCAATAATTTCTGCATGGTTACAAGAAGTAGCAACTAGTGTCTGTTTAGTAGACCTCTAAGATATCGCGGTCTTACCCATGGTGAACGCATAACCAATTTGGAAACGACCTTTGTGTGGGTCAGAGAGATACCCAGTATCAGCAAAACCTTCCAAAACACTTATGTCATTTTGGGATGGGGAATGGGAATGGAGACCACTATTGGTGACGTCCCTAACATGTGATGGGTCTG
Source organism: Rosa rugosa (assembly GCF_958449725.1). Taxonomy (NCBI): domain Eukaryota; kingdom Viridiplantae; phylum Streptophyta; class Magnoliopsida; order Rosales; family Rosaceae; genus Rosa; species Rosa rugosa. Next base: position 5,196,195 of record NC_084826.1, on the reverse strand, counting down.
AATCCATCATTTTTTTGTAGGGATAGAACAATCCCATATCAATCGTACCTGTTTGAGCCCAAAAGTAATTTTGGCAAGATCCTTTAGTGGATTTAGCATAGCAGGCCGATACCTGCGGCCCAAAAATAAGTCTACTTGGGATTGGGTTACAGCTTCACCCATTCCGAAACCCATAAGGAAAACGAGCCCTTATTGGAGTCAGGTAGCGGAGATTGAATAGGAAATTTCAATCAATAATCCTTCTATGGCAAGGAACAGTCGAAACCCTAGCTATAAATATTAGGTTTCAAGAACAAATCAAGACACAACTCTCAAATTAACTAATCTCTACGATTACTCAAGCCTCCCCGGAGCAAACCTTCAACCTAGTTGAAACCCGGCGACCGTGCTTCCAGTCCTAGTCTCTCCAAGAGCCGACTGTTAGTGCTACTGCCACCGATACTACCTGCGAAGCAAGGTTAACGCCCTCGCAACCCAGCGAAGCTAAAGTCACGCTTTAGCAAAACCCGTGCTTTCTCCAAACTTCCCAATGATTGCTCTGCTCAACCTATAACGTTGAGTATCGATTCGGTGACGCGAAGAGATCACAACCAAAGCCTTTATCCGTAAGGCAAGAAGTCCTTTCTCGGAAGGCAGGAAAAGAACCTTGTGACGAGGTTGGTGCTCTCCTCGTCCGCAACTCTTGAAAAGAAGTCAGGTCAAGGGACGCCCCGACGACTGCACCCTACGGTGCTGGCACGCTCGCGCATTCAAAAGAGACAGTTTGTACGCCAACTGGTTTTTGTGTCAAACATTTTGGCACGCCCAGTGGGACCTACATAGCGTTTCTTCGCGAACGTAACCATTGGGAAGTCAAGCGAAAACCCTTACCAAAAGGTTTACGTTAACTGCCCGAAGAACAAGACCTCCAGTTACAGACCGCATTCTCGTGCGGACTGTCGTGGTCTTTCTGAAGAACAAGTGACTCAACGGTTTTCTCGTGACTTCCAATCAATAACCATGTCGACTGATCAGGAAGAGAATAATCCACCCACCACTGAGAGTCATAATGTCATTACTATCCAGGCAAGTGAGCCTGTCAACTCTACCGTTGTCTCTGATGTCGCGGAAAGTGAAGAAAGAGAGGCTTTCGTTGCGAAGCCTATCCCAGAGGGAGCGACTTTCGAGGAAAAGCTCGCGATCATCATGGAGAATAACGAGAGACATCGTAGAAAGATAGCTGCTGATTTTGACAGGGAAACCGCGAGGACAGACCGGCTCATACGCGAACTAGACTAGCGCATTTCCCAACGTGCTGAGGATACTAAGCAACAAATTGCACGATCAGAGAATGCAGTAAGGGCCCATGCCAGAGGTATCGCTGACGAGCAGTGCAAACGCCAACAGGAAGTCATGGAAACCATCATGAGCCAAGCCAAGCAGACTGCGTCAGATTTGGCAGGTCTTCGTAAAGATGGTTCTAACCTTGTAACAAAGGTCGCCATGCAGAGGGCCGAGTTGAATCAGACTAGAGAAGTCCTGAATAAGGCGTTGGGCGACCCCAATTCCATCCTCGGGTCGCTTGGCCAACCTTCAGGGACTGGCAAATATATACCTCCTAATGCTTGAGAAAAGGGTAGCAGTAGCACGGCTACACCTTCCGCAACAACCACTGCTGTGGCAGCCAAGAGTAAGGAAAGAGCCCTGGTAATCGGCGGTAGCAAAGAGAAGACCACTCAGAGCGGACAAACTACCTCTCCTGTTGGACAGAAAAATCAAACCTCGAAGGCCAGCGAGCGCGTCTCGTCCGATTCTGCCACATTCGTGCAATATGACAGTGATGGGGTAGAAAATATATATGAGGAGCTTACAGGAGATTACTATGGCATCGATCTGGCTGGCAATCCGATCAAGATAACAGCTCTGGTCAAAGAGGCGGCCGTGCCAGCAATGACTCTTCAGCAGTCTGCGAATCCCCGGACTATTTGTCTAGGGGAGCGAACAACGACTGCTAGCCAAGCTATACCCTTGCAGGCTGCCCGCCAGACTGCGTTGAATCCTCCTCTTGGTCCAGAGTTTGTGAGACGTGAAGAGGTAGAGGAGATGATCAGGCTGGCTAACCCTAGGGCCTAAATGGATGGGATCTTCGAGGGACCTTTCCCGCCGCATATAATGTTCGCGCGTTTTCCTAGAGGCTATAAAAATATTATATTTTCTACTTTTTCAGGAGAGGACACTGAGAATGCGGCAACTCATCTGGCCAGGTTCAGGGTGCAATGTGGTCAGTATCAGAATGATGACATCCTCAAGTGCAGGATCTTTGGCACTTCTCTTTCCGGGGCTGCCTTTACATGGTTTTCTAAGCTCCGCCCAGGAACAGTAGCAGATTGGCCCGCAATGGAAAAGCTCTTCCGAGAAACTTTTGGAGCTATAGAGCCTGAAGTCGACTTGGCCTCTCTTACTCAGATGTCCCAACAACCCACCGAATCTGCTGTTGCTTATCTTCAACGCTTTCAGATCCAGAAAGCCAAACTGAGTATGATCCTACCGGAAAAAGAATTGGTCAAGCTAGCGATTAAGGGTTTGGAACCACGCCAGCGAAAGAAGCAACATGGCAGCATGATCCAGTCAATGGGAGAACTGATCACAGAGATGGGTAGCTTTGAGCATCTCCTCAGGGAGACTGATGCTAGGAAAAATGCGTCCAAAGGAACATACGTGCCAGGGAAACACCGCACCGTGGCAGCTCTTGGATACTTACAACCCACCTATGATCCTTATTACCACCATCAAGGGGAAGAGGTTTTCCAGGGTGAGGATGAAACTGAAGAAGAGGAGAACGATGTCTCCGCACTAGAGTTGACAGGTAGGAAGAATTCAACCCTCAAGCAGTTAAAGATATCTAAGGAGCCTGTCAAACTCAAGTCTGTGGCTTTCACCAAACCTGAGTTCGCGACATATACATATGATGCCAATAAGGCACATGAGATTCTAGATGAGATGATCGCCGTGAAGATGGTGAAAACAGACTTTGGCCCTTTCCCTCGACCAGATCAGCTGAAAGGAAAGAAGTACTGCAAATTCCACAACTTGTGGAACCATAACACAGCTGATTGTGTAAAGCTAAAGGACCAGATTCAGGTATGGCTCAATAATGGTAGTTTGCAGGTAGAACCTTCGGCGACCGCGGCAGCACTTGTAGACCTGAACCCTTTCCCGGATACCGGAGTCACTATGGTTGATGTGAACTGGCCCAAGAAGAACCAGAGAAAACCAACCTTGGATCTGACTACAAAGGGGAAAGAAGAGAGGACTGAAGGGGAAGAAACCCTTGTGAAGAAGAGAGCTAAGCCCATCAGCGAAGCCTCACCAGTGGTTCTTTGCTCGCGATGCAAAGAAGAATGCGGCATCCAAGTGTCGCATGAAGAAGTCGAGCAGACGTTTCATTTTGGTTCTCTCCCGCCAATCAAATGGTCTTCACCATCACGAAATTATCAGCCTTCTAGCCCAAAGGCGAGAGATGAGGTAAAGTCACCACCATCCCCAAAAGATTCCAACTTGTTCAAAAAATTGAAAGCGGCCGCGGCCGATCAGAAACAAGAAGGAAGGGCTTGGAATGAGCACAAAGATGTCGTGACCAAACCTTACATTCCACCTGATTCAACGTCCACCATCAAGGAAGGCAAATGGTACACCAGAGAGAAGGGGAAAGCAGTGGAAATCAGCCCTTCCAAGAAAAGGAAATTGCAGCGCAGGTTTGGAGAAGCCAAGCGAGCACTAAAGGCTCTCAATCAGGGCCTGATCAAGCCTTCGCAACTGGTTAAGTCTCCTGAACAATATCAGAAGGAGATGGAGGCACTAGCTGCTAAGCCATTGTTGGTTCCTCGCAGTTTTCAAAAGCAAGCGTGCTCAGAATCAGTGACCTCTAAACCTAGTGTTTTCTGCAGGATCACGAAAGAAAGTACACCTCCGCCAGCTAGGAAAGAAAATTCGCCAACTAGGCGGCCACATGTCAGGCGTAGGTTGTTTCGCGAGGAACCAGAAGCCAAACCCTCAGTTTTTGAGAGATTGGGGGGCAAGGACAACACTGCAGAAGCTTTATAGTGGAGACCTAAAAAAGTCCAAAGTCTGTTGGTCGCGCCCCCAAAGGAGATACTTGCAGGGGAACAAAGATCAGACTCACCAGTGCAGTTGGCCGTGCTGCAAGAACAAAAACAATGTGAGGTAAAGGGCCTTACAGAAGAATCATTAGTAGACCGGTTGGCTAAGCAGTTCAACACCGACATCCCGGTTGGGGAACCCAAACTCGACCTGGAGGACGACATTGCCGAAACTGAAGCGGTTGATACTTCCTGCAATATGGTCTATGTACTTCCCACGAGATATGCTTTGCCAATCGCCGCGCAGGAGTGTGTGGAGAATGAAGAAGGTATCGATCAGCCTCTGCAGATTACATCGGCTGCAACAACACCTTTGGCAGAGGCAGTGGTTCTTGAGACTGAAGATGCTGATGGTAAAGGTTTCTTTATGAGCTTCACAAGACCAACACCCGCGATGGTTCAGCATATGCCACCGTTATATATAACAGTGGAAATTGTTGGCACTAAGGTCAGCAAGGTCATGGTTGACACAGGGGCCGCTGTCAATGTTATCACCACAAGAACCATACATTTACTTGGGATCAAGAAAGAGAAGATCCAGTCTACATCCCTCACGCTGAAGAACTTCACGGGGACAGTCACAAAGACTTTGGGCTTATTGTTTCTACGTATCAAGGTAGGACCAGCATAGGGAGTCTATGCTTTCTTCGTGACAGACTGTTACGCGGCCTATAGCGCCATCCTAGGGTGCAACTGGATTCACCGGAGCTATTGTGTTCCGTCAACTCTCCACCAGGAACTGGTAATATGGAACAGGGTAACAGATAAAGCGAATGTAATTAAAGCAGATCCTCGTCCATTCCCGGTCTCCGCGAACTATGTAGATGCCAGGTACTACTTGGAGCCAATCACTCCATTACAGGTCAGTTGCATCGATGACAAAGGCCGCCCCACAGGGGTGACGGCCTCTGAATTGGCACATTGGGGGCTAACGCTCGCAAAGGAAGGATTGGAAAGTCCTGGCCACGCTGTGCCCAAACCGTTAAACGATTAATGGATTACGACCTTCCAGAGGAAGGGATAGAGGCCTTCCACTCGATGTACGAAAGACTATCCTCGTACCTGGTGGAGAAAGAGGCCTATGATCGAGTCACGACCTTAGAAATGATCAACGAGGAGTTCTCTGACCAAGAACAAGAAGACGAGGAAGAGATTCAGTTGGCTCCAGCAGCGCTGGATGACACCCCTCCAAAGGTCAGGGATCCTACCGAGAAGGTCAATCTTGGAACAGCAGATGAGCATATGGAAGTGGCTATCAGCGCTTACTTAGAGCCTAGCGAGAAACAGAGGCTCATTGACTTATTACTAGAGTTCAAAGACTGCTTCGCGGAGAAATATGAAGACATGCCCGGCCTGTCACCGGACTTGGTTTGCCATCAACTACCAACACTCCCTGACAAGAGGCCTGTGAAGCAAGAGCCGCGAAGGATGAACTCCGAGACCCAAGTTCTGGTCAAAGAAGAAGTTGAAAAGATGCACAAGTCAGGCATCATTAGGGTGGCCAAATAAAATCAGTGGTTGTCCAATATCATGCCAATCCGCAAGAAGAATGGTAAGATGAGGGTCTGCGTGGACTACAGAGACCTTAATGTCGCTACGCCTAAAGACGTCTACCCCATGCCGGTCGCGAATATGTTGGTGGAAGCAGTGGCGGGACATGAACTGTTGTCCTTCATGGACGGCACTGCAGGGTATCATCAGATTCCGGTCGCAGAGGAAGATAGACACAAGACCGCATTTCGTTGCCCAGGGTTCGCGGGAGTTTTTGAATATGTGGTCATGCCTTTCGGTTTGAAGAATGCTGGGGCAACGTATCAAAGAGCCATGAACCTGATCTTCCACGACATCCTTGGGAAGATCTTAGAGGTTTATATCGACGACGTGGTCGTCAAGTCCAAGCAGCGCGGGGATCACATCACGGATCTCAGGAAAGTCTTCGAGCGCATGCGGCTGCACAAGCTCAAGATGAACCCCGCTAAGTGCGTTTTCAGAGTTCAGGCAGGGGATTTTCTGGGCTTCATCGTCCATCAAAGGGGTATTGAGGTCCCTGAGGATAAGGCAAGCGCCGTCATCAACGCATCTCCCCCGCGAACAAAGAAAGAGCTACAACGATTGCTGGGTAAGATCAACTTCCTGAGACGTTTCATATCTAACTCTATAGGTAAAATCCAGCCCTTTTCCCCACTACTGAGACTACAAGGACATAATGAGTTTGTGTGGGAACCTAAACACCAAGAGGCTTTTGACAAAATTAAGGCCTATCTGGCGAGCCCGCCAGTACTCGTTCCACCTAGAGCTGGATTTCCATTGAAGTTGTATATTTCAGCAGCTGAGGCTTCCATTGGCAGCCTACTCGCCCAAGATGATTGAGGAAGGTGTGGAACATGCCATCTTTTACCTCAGCAGGACACTTACAGATTGCGAAACGAGGTACACTTCAATGGAGAAGCTGTGTCTTACCCTCTACTTTTCAGCATGCAAGTTGCGCCATTACATGTTATCCTTTTCAACTTGCATCATTGCTCAGACTGACCTGGTCAAGTATATGCTGTCGCCACCTATTCTAAGAGGTCGCATTGGCAATTGGATTCTTGCCTTATCCGAGTTCTCGCTACAATACGTTCCACAGAAGGCAGTAAAAGGTCAGGCCATCGCAGACTTTCTGGCACATCATCCTATGCTGGACGTCCCGGCGGTGAGGGACTTGGAGGTCGCCACCACGATAATGACTAGACCAGACCTGGCTTACATTCCAGAATACGCCATGTTGTATCAGGCCACAGTCTCACTCCAGCCCTGGGTATTGTATTTTGACGACTCAAGAACTGAAGCACTAGCGGCGGCAGGGGTTGTTCTGGAAAACCCAGCAGGCGATCGTTTCTCTTACTCTTTCCAGTTAGAGTTCCGTTGCACCAATAACCAAGCAGAATATGAGGCCCTCATATAGGCCTAGAAGTGCTACTGGAACTAGGAGTGAGGGACGTCCGGATACGCGGCGATTCTTTGCTCGTGATCAATCAGCTTCGCGAGAAATACAGGTGTGTCAGCTGTTTGCTCGTACCTTATCTGACACGCGCCGTTGAGCTTCTGGACCAATTCGATGACGTGGATTTGGAATATATTCCTCGCGAGCGCAACTTTTCGGCCAACGAACTTGCTCAACTCGCTACAGGCATTACTTTGAAATATGGGGTTCGCGAGCGAATTTTGAAAGTTGAACGACGCACGCTGCCTTCATGGCTCGCGCGACCTGACCCGCCAGACAATCCAGTCGTCGCGGTCGTCGAGCCTATTGACGTCGACTTGCGCATCCCTTTGATTGATTACTTAAAGCAGCCAGATCCCACTGCAGACAGGAAGATTCGTTTTCTTGCACTAAATTACTTCCTCAGAGGCGATGAGCTGCGCCGACACGTCGAAGATGGCATAGACTTCCAGTGTGTGTTTGGCCGCGATGCAAAGCGTTTGATGAGAGAAGCACATGCCGGCGTATGTGGAGCCCATCAAGCGGGTCCAAAGATGCGTTGGCTAATCAGGCGACATGGGTATTATTGGCCCAGCATTTTGAAAGACTGTATCACGTTCGCGAAAGGCTGTCAAGATTGCCAGGCTCATGGACCAGTCCAGCATATTCCCAATATTCCCATGCAGCCTATTATTAAACCTTGGCCTGCGCGAGGTTGGGCATTGGACTTGATTGGAATGATTCATCCTCATTCGTCACTCCAACACAAGTTCATCATCGTCGCTACGGATTTCTTCACTAAATGGGTGGAAGCTGAGCCTTTGAAGGAGGCCTCTGGAGCAACCATTCGCCAATTCATCTTTCAAAATATTATATGCAGGTTTGGCATCCCGAAGTGTTAGTATCTGACAGGGGGGCAGCGTTTATGGGTGGTGACGTTGAGCAGCTCGTCCATGACTTGGGCATCCAGTTTGTCCACAGCACACCTTATTATGCACAGTCTAATGGTCAAGCAGAGGCCAGTAACAAGATTATCATCACCCTCCTGAAGAAGATGCTTGTTGAAAACTCTCGCCAATGGCACGAGACATTGTATGAAACGTTGTGGGCTTATCGCACGTCAAAGCGGGCTCCTACTGCCACAACGCCCTATGCACTCATGTTTGGTCACGACACGGTTTTACCTCTGGAGATCAATGTTCAATCCCTGCGCGTCCAAGATCAGCATCATTTGATTGGTGAAGACTACGTCCAGGCTATGTGGCAGGAACACGAAAACCTTAGCGGGCAGCGCTTAGAGGCTTTGGACAACTTAGTAATGGAAAAGCAAAGCATCGCTCGCGCCTACGATAAGAGAACGCGCTGCCGCAGTTACAAAGAGGGCGAGCTCGTTTGGAAGGCAGTCCTTCCATTTGGCGAGAAGTTGACCGGTCGTGGTAAATGGACCCCACGCTGGGAAGGGCCCTTTGTGATTCATAGAATTCTGGAACGTAGGGCTTTTCACCTCAAAGATTTGGATGGCGACCTCCACCGCAACACTATCAACTGTAGGTTCTTAAAGAAATACTACCCCAACGTTTGGGAATTTGAAGATCCCCCAGATTCTCCAGTTGCTGGGACAGGGGGGCAAACATAGTGTCCCTTGGCTCGCCTCATCCCTTGTACTTAGGCCTTTTTCTGTGGCCTCGTTCGCATGTCTTCGCTCCACCTAAGAACACTAGGGGGGCAATACTCTATACATTATGGCCTTTATTGTGGCCATTACATTTTGCAGTAATTCAACTGTCAATTGGTGTAAATTTTTTAAATTATCCTTGACAATACGTGTTAGGGAATATATGTAAGGGCCTATACCAGAGGCCTTATTATATCATAATGATTTTAGCAAATAATAAAAATCAGAGAATTTCATTCATAAAGTGGCTCTGCGGCCAAAAGCAGTACAATGTGTTCGAGAAAATTACATTTGCGGTATACAAAGCCAGAAAGTGGCTAAAAACCCATATGGATTCATGTCTTCTAAGAACTTCCGGATCTTGCGGCAAGAAGGGTTGGTGAGATGGTCACTCTTACTCTTCCTCTCTTCACCCTCCTCTGATCTGAGTCGCAGCTGCTATCATTTGTACTGGAAGAAGAGGGAAGGAAATAATCAATCGCAACCCTTCCAGTTGGTCATCCTCCGGGATGGAGATGGAATCAGCGCTGGAGTGCGACCTAGTTGCCTCACCTACCTCCAGGGGAAAAACATAAGTCGGCTCATCAGACCCTGGAGGTAGGCCGCGGAAGAAGAATGATCGGCCTCGAGTTGCCTTCCGCCCTTCTTCGTTTTGCTCCACGCAGGGAAATCTAAGGAGAGGGACTCCCCAGAATGTGGTACCCCACGTTAGGAGCGCCGCGTGTTCTTCAGTCTAACTGAAATCGGTGAATCCCATCCAGCCCCCGCCTGAACAACGGGTGTACCGTCAGCACCAAGATGCGAGTGATGCGGCATCGGCAACACCATCGGAGTCTCGGACTGACTTAGCGCCACCGTCTCCGGATTAACGACGGTCTTCTGGGCCGCCAGCCCATGAGCGTACATGTTCTCCAGGAAATTGTCGATCTCGGAGCGGTCCATGGCTTTATCAAATGCCTCACTACTCGCTTTGTTACCCGGCGGAGAATCTGTACAAAAACAACGAAATTAGCTCAAACAAACCGAGCAAAATGGCACGTCAGCGGAAGGTACTTACCAAGGGCTCGCGTAAGTTGCTGATCAACCAACAACTCCCACCCGGTGAGTAGGCGGAGATCTAGCAAGTTGCAGTTCTGCCAACAACCTCGAATTCTGGCCACGCGACACTCTTCTTCACGCGTCAGATTGTACCGCAAACCCGCTACAAAAAAACAAACGACGATCAGCAACAAGGAATTACTATATAATAAAATCAACCGTCAGTAGGTGGTCCAGCGATAACCTCGGATAGGTTGAAATTTCGACTTAATCCTAAACGTCGGCTCCCCCTCATTCGCCCCCGCCTGATACTCCCATCCGGCGGTGGCAACACAGAAGGTACCCCGCCAGGGTGACATGGAATCCTTCAGATTCTCGATTAGCTTGGGCGCCCCCTGGTGGGGACTCAGGTTCACTTGTCCGCTACATCCTTGGCACTTCACATACACCAACTCGTTGAAATGCAGCACCTCCGCCACGGTTGGACCCTCGCAACCGGACAAGCGCCAAAGAGAGTTGAGCGCCATCAATAATCGCCACATGTTCGGACAAATTTTCCCAAAGGCGACACCAAATTCGCAGACCAGGATCTGAAGATTTGGCACCAGCGGAAAAGTCACTCCTTGGCGGAAGATCGCCTCGTGAACGGCGGCGTGCCCCGCTGATAGGAACGACGCTCTCTCATTCTTCAGCGGCGGCCGCAATTTTACTACACCTGGCAAGCGGAACACCCGCTTCACATGGTTGACGGCGGCCGCCGTCATTGGCCCTCCCGCCTCGTCAACCGATGTGCCATCACCAAGCACCCAGGCCGACTCAACTTCTTCACCGCTAACCTCCCTCACTCCGTCGGCGGAGCCACTAGCGGCGCTATTACTCGCTAGCCTCTCCTCCCGCCTTTTGCGGGTAGCGGCATCTTCTCTTGCCCTAGAACTCTCAGGACGAGCAGCTCGACCCATGACAACTTCCCAAGGTATGGTTTGTAGCGGCGCAATGTCTAGCGGTTCGGACGGTGAGGTTCCTGCCGGGGCAGACGGACGCAACGAGTCAATAAACACCCTATCCGCCACGTTGAGCGACTCGTCAGACCCGGAATCCTCACCGCTCGAGATATCTACGACGCTAGCCATTCCAAAACCCTAAAACCCAAAACCAGTTAGTTCCCACACGATCTAAACTCACACTTCTCTGTTTGCATCCAAGAACACCAAGAACACCTACCCCAGAATACCCAGAAAAGGCCAAAACAAGAAAAAACCCGATTCCACATCAAACCCCATCCCTAAAACCCAAAAGCCCTACTCCCTATCAAACATCAAACCCCATCCCTAAAACCTCTTTTTACACCCTCAGAAAACACCGGAGAAGAACAGAACACCCCAAATAAAAAAAATCTCAGAAACTGACAAGCAAACATACAAACAAAAAACCAATGAAACAGGAGTGAGATTCACGATACCAACCTTAGAGACGAAGGCTCTGTGCGATCGAAGGCGCTTCTCGTCACTATAGGTGATCTGCGAGCTTCAACGATCGATAACTTCACGGAATCACCAGTCTTCTGTTCAAATCTTAGAGCAAAGGCTAGAAGAAAACGATAATATGCAAAGGATACAAAGTGATAAACCTCCAGGTTTCCCTCCCTTTTATGTCAACATCAGGTCAATCTCGTCCATCCGCTGAAAAACAACATCACACCACGACCGTACACGTGCCCCACAATCGCACTTACTCTCCGGATTAACCGAGACGACGCCTCGGTTACCAAATCAATAATTACCCGCATTTATGGCGAAGAGACGGGCGTGCTGAACAGACGTTATTCCACACGCTAACCCAATACATGTCAGTCATGTGTCGAACGCCTTTAGAAGAAGCGTCTGTACGAGGTAGTATTCCACAAGGCAAGAATACTGACCGCCAAAGCGAGATAGCTTCCACTAAGTGCAACTCCGCTAGCGGAACTTCTCTCCTTTTTATCTTGCAAGCGAGATGGCTTCCGCTAAGCGCAACTCCGCTAGCGGAACTTCTCTCTTTTATCTTGCACGTGAGATAGCTTCCGCTAATCGCAACTCCGCTAGCGGAACTTCTCTGGACCATCGCAAACGAGGCCGTCACTAACTGCAACTCCATTCACTGGACCATCTCCAGGATCCCGCCACACAGCGGACCGCTTACTAACAGCGGGGGGACTTCCGCCAACGGCGATTCCCGAGGCAACACCTCACTTTGACAACGACCGCCGCGCGGCGTTGCAGTCAAACCAAGGTCCTCCGGGACAGCGGGGACGTATCAACAGTCCTTGACGGCCCTGATCAGGCACGTTTGATCCCCGCCACTTGGGTATCAAAGATTGGGTTCGCTACCCAACACCCTCTGCTCAGCGCAGCTCCCCTCAACAAACAATACACCGGCCAAACGGAGGTCTATCTTAGCCGGGGAGTGGGGGAATCCCTGGGGGACCTAGCAGGGGCCCACCCGGAAGGGTATAAAGCGTTTGCTCAGTAAGTCCATGGTTGACAACGCACTGACGCTAATTATGATTTTGCAAGACTGGCGGAAGCAACGCTTCGGACCGCTAGGCAACTCCCCAACCAAGATTGCCCTCTTTAACTGGGGACTTGGGGGACTTGTACTTACATAGGCATTTGATCCCACCAAATCAATAAGGAAGGTTGATTGCAGGAAAACATACCTAAAAAAATGTCAAAAAAATTAATAAAAACTTCAAAAAGGAAACTTATAGAACTTTTAAAACATACCTAAAAAAATTTCAAAAATTGCAGGAAAAAGTCGCTGGAAAATCACCGGAAAGTTGTCGGAGGGTCGTTAGAAAATTGGGATGGGCGGCGGTGGTTGTTGCTAGCCGGAGGCGATCGGAACTGGTCGGTGGTGGCCGGAATTAATCGGTGGTGGTCAGAATTACCCTAAAAACGTTTATGTCCGGTTTTCTTCCTCCGGACCAATCAGTCAGGAGGCAAGTTCGGCAAGTTTTAGACCGGTTCTTAGAACTATCTAACCGATTCTGGAATCGTGAGATTGAGGCGCTGCTGTTAACAAAATTTGGTGGCAATTGGAGGTCCAGAAGGTGGTGAACCAGCAGAGTTTTTTGCTGCAAGCAGTTTGGAGCTTTCGGTGGCCGGTTCGGTAGGTTTCCAGCCGGTTCTGGTGGTTCTGCCGCCGGTTCTGGATTCCTGGGGTCGAGGGCTTCAAGGTGTGCGGCGGAGGCAAAAAATATTTCAAGGTTTTGTATTCGGATTTAGGGTTTTAGCTTCTTGAATATCAGGGTTTGGCTATTTGTTTCAAGGTTAGGGCTTCGTACTAATAATAATGTGTTTTAGGGAATCGATATTTGGGAGAGAATTTGCTGTGCTTTCATTGATAATAGGGGACTCTTTATATAGAAGATTACAAGCATAGAAGTAGAGTTGTACATGGAAACATAATCGTACAATGATTGGATATCTTCGAATATCTCCGAGAATATCTCTAACATAAACCCTATTACAACTTACATAAGTAACCTAGAGTTTGGGCCAGACACATATTCTGGATTTACTTGAACAAATATGATCTACTTTTAAATTTTTTTATTTTTTTAATTTTTTTTTTTATGGCTTGAACCTAGTGTGAGACTTGACCATCACTCATTTTTCACTAATAATTAGAAAATTACAACGGAGCAGGCTACTACGGTGTGGTTCGATCTAGCTGGTTGAACTATTTCTATTTAGTATCATACAATACTGCTCCTACGTACATGAATTTTGGAAATGATTTTGGTACTTCATCACATGGGTATGGTATGTGTTTTGATCTCTTCTCACATGAAATATATATCGGATATTATGGTGTTTCATTGTATGAAGCATATCACATTTGAGACGAAGCAAAAAGGGAATCATGTTGTGGTCGGAGCATTCAACTTTGTAGCAAATAAAAGCAAAAAGGCTTTTTGTTGTATTCAACTTGATTGCACAAAAAAAATAAAAAAAATAAAAAAATCAAAATTTTGTTAAAGGAAAAGCACATTATGTGCCTTCGTCAAAGTGACTAACGAAGAGAGAATCAAGGAATTAGCGATTACCATCAATCAGCAAGGATTACGGATCAATCAGCATTTAATGTCATCATTGTAATTGATATTTCCGTTGTAATTCTCTCCATATATAAAGGGACTATGAAATGAAATGAGTAGACCAATTCCAATTTCATTTTACTTTTACACGTCATCAGCACGCTCATAGCAAATAGCCAAGAGAAAAAAAGCCCTAGCTTCGAAGAAAAAAAAACCCCAAAACCCTAGAGAAATTGTTTTTTTCTTCTGCCGCCACCCTAAAAAAAAAAAATAATTCCCTAGTGCCTGCAACGCCCCTACCCTGTGCTTTGTAGCCTCCCACAACCGGCCATCCCCACAGCCTCGCAGCCCTGCCTCACCTCTGCCTACCCCGTGCCCGCGCACAACAGCCTCCCTTGCACGCCCCGCCTACTGCCCCGCGCGGCCTCCCTCGCACACCCGCGCAGCGCACCCAACAGCCTGCATCACCTATCCCAGCAGTCCACCGCGATCCCTGCAAGGCGCGCCCCCAGCAGTCCCCTGATCACCGATCTCAACAACCCTGATCTACCAGCAAGCGGAGGAAGAAAAAAAAAGGGGGCTGACCCGGCCTTAAAAAAAAAAAAAAAAACAAGCCTTGCGGCCTAGAAAAGAAAAAAAGAAAAAAGTAGGCTAAGAAAAAGAAAAGAAGAAAAAAAAAATAAGGCCCCATGGCCCACTGTTGAAAAAGAGAGGAAGCGGCCTAGTTTTCTCAAGCCCAAAAACGTCGCTACGCACGCCTGCATCAACATGCGCGTGCGCTAGGATCGTTTTATTTTCTCGAAACCAAGTATGTTTTTTTTTTTTTGGCTGCCTTGTTTATATTCCATTTTTCATATATCTTATTATATGTGTTATATATATTCATGGAACCTAAAGCATGTGAATTTTATGTTTACTATTTTTAAGCATGCCTTATATTTTATTGTTTATGTTTTTATCATGAAATTTTGAGTATGTTTTATTTTATTTACGCTTATTTAATTATTTCTAAAGCATGCCTCTGTATTATGATTTTGTTTATATTTTATTTTACGCATAATATATTATTGCTATTATTATGTGTAGCATATATTTTGTTGTATATTTATGAATTTTGAGAATGCCATGTACTTTATTTTTATATATGCTATGTTTTAATACTGGTTACTACCCTGTGGTTTAGGTTCAAAATCAATTCAGTCCCTAGACTTCTAATTTCATCAAAAACACCCCTGCACTTTCAATTTTGATCTAATAGGTCCAATTCGTTAATATTCTTTTATGGGTTCAAGTTATAGTTGGATTATTTGTTGAAAAACTATTTATTTTTAATAGTAGGACTCACTCCTAAATTAACTATGCAGGCCACCTCGACAAAAACATAGGCCATATATGAGCCACGTTAACAAGTTAAATAACTCAATTGTCGGAAAACTAACAAATTGTTCCTATTATATCAAAATTAAAAGTGCAGGGGTGTTTTTGATGAAATTAGAAGTTCAGGGACTGAATTGATTTTGGACCAAAACTACAGGGTAGTAATCTGTATTTAGCCCTTTTATTTATTATTACATGTGCTATGGTTATTTTTAGAATGCAACATATAAATTTCGTTTTGCCATGATAATGAAAATCCATGCGCATTATACATACACACTTACAGTGATAAAGTATTTTCACATAGCATTGAAAAAAAATATGTGACCATTACGAATCTTGGTCTTGAAATCTAATTCATATTTTTAGAAAATAATTCACGTGGATGTCTTTATGACTGCGTAATTTATATCTTCCCTCTTGTTTATGTAGATGGCTGATCCAACTCGACCTGAATTTGACATCTTGGACTCAGAAGGACTTGAGTACCATCGTTGGGTTTCCGATGTGGAAACTGCCTTTGTGGCAAAAGACTACACTGCCACCATTACCGACCCTAAATATGATGAACCATCTAATAAGGTGAAAGCAAATGCCTTAATGTTTCTGAGGCGACATATTGATCCTAGCCTACGCTGGGAGTACCTTCAGTTGAAGACATCCAAAGAACTGTGGGATGCCCTTAAGGGACGTTTTGGGAACATTCATGACACCTTGCTCCTAGAACTGACCGTTCAGTGGAATGAAATCCGCTTACTTGACTACAAAAGGGTCAATGACTTCAACAATGACATGTTGCGCCTAAAGGCACGTCTAAATTTCTGTGGAAAGGAACTCACAGAAAATGATATGATCAAACAAACTCTTTCAACTTTTCCTACTTCAACACTTATACTAGCGAACCAGTATAGGCTAGAGTATGACAACAAAAGAATCACAACCTGCAATAAGCTGATCAAACTACTGCAAGTGGCTGAGAGGCATAATGAGGTTCTTTTGAACAACAATGCCAGGCCTATTGGGACAAAGAAAATTCCCGAGGCTAATTATGGCAAAGAGAAAGATGGAAAGAACCCTAAAGCAAAGGGGGTTGGACGTGCTGATCCCTACCCACGTGGCAACAATGCACCACGTGGCAAGGGACCTGGGGGTTGTGGTATGGGCAGTGGAAGCCCTCCCAATGTATGGCTCAGAGATGGTGGTGCTGGCCCTAGTGGTCATGGAAACAAGGTGCAAAGGGCACCTAAGAACCCTTCAGTCAAACAGGAAAGAGTTGGCAATGAACCATGCTATAGGTGTGGAATCATTGGGCATTGGTACAAGAACTGCCAAGCAGGCAACATAGTAGCAGCCACTTACAAGAGGTATAAGGAGTCTAAAGAACAAGAAACTATATGGAAGAAGAAGGCGATGACCTAGATGTCAACCTCATAATTGCAGACTTCAATGACAACAAGGAACTTGCTCAGTCAATGGATGCTTCAGATTTTGACTGATCTGCTTTATTTATTTTATTTTCCAAAAACAGTTGTGAAGGCATAATGCCTCATTTTTAATTAGACTATTACTTGGTCTTAAAGTTTATTTCAATAATGGTTTGATGAATTAGATTTCTAAACAAGACCTTGATTTGATTATCGTTGGCTTATTAATAAATTTTGAATTTTATTCTGAAGCACTGAATTTATTCGACTTTTATTTGCTATACATATATACATGGTTCGAAATAGCATTATAAAGATGTAAAGCAATATATCTAGAAAAAGAAAAAATTATTTGAATGAAAAGATTGTCATTCTACCCAAATAGAAATACTCACCAAGAGCTAATCGAACCTTGTTAAGTTTCAAAGATATTCGTGCCAACGGTTATCATGTAGAAACACACTGTGAGAATGGAACTAAATACCTTTATATTACCTCTAATGAATGTGGAAGGAAACGCATTTTAGAGAAACTTATGAGTCAATCTAGTGGACTGTACCTCACTACGATTCGGATCATTGAATCCTATGCTGTCACCAACAATGAAATGTGGGACACTGACTCATATAGGCTTTGGCTTGACCGCCTAGGGTACCCTGGTCGTGACATGATATCCGTATTTTAAAGAACTCACACGGACATCCTTTCTTTCGAGTGAAAAATAAAATGGGAGAAAAATCCACCACACTGCAAGGTGTTGGTCCTAGTACTGCTCAAATGCAGCCATTGCCTTCTGAAGTACCAGAAGCACTACCTCCCTCCCATTATGCCTCATTGACTATTTCAAAGGCACATCACTCGTTTTTGCAGAGCCTGCTCTTTAGAAAAAACAGGATCGAGACCTTCCTATGCTAAAGACACAAAACAAAACATTCCATTCTTACAAAGGATGTAAGGAGATATCTGTGGACCTATCCATCCAGAATGCGGACTATTCAAGTAATTTATGGTTCTGGTGGATGCTTCAACACGCTGGTCACATGTCGTTTTATTGTCCACAAGAAATGCTGCATTTGCAAAACTCCTAGCACAGATTATACGCTTAAGGGCTCACCACCCTGATCACCCTATCAAGTCTATAAGGCTTGATAACGCTGGAGAGTTTACATCAAAAGTATTTGATGATTATTGCATGTCTATTGGGATCAATGTAGAGCATCATATACCCCATGTGCATACACAAAATGGTCTCGCAGAAGCCACCATCAAAAGGCTATAGATGGTGACTAGGGCATTGGTTATGCGCACCAACCTGCCTATATCTGCCTGGGGTTATGCAATATTGCACGCAACTTTACTTATTCATTTCAGACCCACTGCTAGCCAACCATTTTCTGCGTACCAGTTGGTAACTAGATATGAGCCTGACATTTCACACTTACGCATATTTGGTTGCGCAGTATATGTGCCTATTGCGCCCCCACAACGCACCAAAATGGGTCCTCAGAGACGATTAAGTATTTATGTTGGATACGAATCTCTAACAATTATCCGCTACTTGGAACCCTTGACAGGCGATATCTTTACCTCTAGATTTGCGGATTGTCACTTTGATGAGACAGTCTTCCCATCATTAGGGGGAGATAGGAAAAAAGATTTTCCAAGGGAACGATAGGAATTATCGTGGTTTGTCCCCGCTCTGTCTCATTTTGATCCCCGCACTTCACAAAGTGAAAGTGAAGTGAAAAGAATAATCGGTCTTCAGAACGTAGCAGATTCGATGCCTGATGCGTTTACTGATATCACAAAAGTGACGAGATCATATATACCAGCTACAAATGTGCCTGCAAGGTTAGAAGTCCCCAACAAGGGGCACGATAGAGGCTTTGCAACTACACTTAGTGGAGGTGTGGTTGAGGCCGTGGCTCCCCAAAGGAAGAGGGGGAGGCCACTTGGTTCGATTGGCACTCACCCAAGGAAAAAGAGGGCGAGTAAGGCACAAACCGATCCATTAATCATCAAATGTAGAGAATCCCTCTCATGAGATTGTCTCTGATTATAGTTATGTCCATGAATCAATACTGGAGGACGCTCCGATGTTTGAAATGATTCCAGAGAACAAAGAAATCTCAATGGATTATGAGAGTGCGTATGAGTTGATGGAAAGATCTTCCATACACATTGATGATATATTTGCATATACTGTTGCTCAAGAAATCATAGAGTACGATGATATCGAACCACGCTCTGTTGCAGAATGTCAAGAAATAGCAGATTGGCCTAAATGGAAAGAAGCAATCTAGGCAGAATTAGATTCTCTGACAAAGAGACAGGTATTTGGTCCGGTAGTGCTAACCCTACCAAGTGTAAAGCCTGTAGGACATAAATGGGTCTTTGTCAGAAAGCGTAATGAGAAGAATGAAGTCCTGAGGTACAAGGCTCGCCTTGTGGATCAAGGTTTCTCACAACGCCCTGGAATTGACTACGAGGAGACATACTCTCCCGTAATGGACGTTATAACGTTCCGCTACTTAGTTAACTCGGTAGTTTCCGAAGGACTGGAAATGCAGCTCATGGATGTGGTTACTGCATATCTCTATGGGGATCTTGATTCAAAGATATATATGAAAGTGCATTTGCAATTAGGTTGAAACGCTCACTTTACGGATTGAAACAATCCGGGCGGATGTGGTATACCCGTCTAAGTGACTACTTGATTGGGAAGGGATATAAGAACTATGAATTATGCCCCTGCGTATTCATAAAGAAAACAAGTTCCGGATTTGCAATTGTAGCTGTATATGTCGATGATATGAACATAATAGGTACTCTTGATGAAATAAGAGAAACCGCGAGCTACTAAAAATCTGAATTTGAGATGAAGGATCTTGGGAAAACTCGATTCTGTTTAGGCCTTGAACAAGAACACCGAGTTTGTGGAATACTAATCCACCAGTCTGCGTATGTCCAAAAGATGCTCAGGCGATTTAACATGGACAAAGCGCATCCTGCTAGCACACCCATGATCGGTCAAAGTTTGGATGCAAAGAAAGATCCATTTCGTCCAAAGGAAGATGACGAAGAGGTGTTGGGAGCTGAAATTCCCTATCTAAGTGCAATAGGCGCATTATTGTACTTAGCCCAATGTACTCGACCAGACATTGCATTCTCAGTGAACTTGTTAACTAGATTTAGCTCAGCGCCTACGCAACGTCACTGGAATGGTATCAAGAACATTTTTCGATACCTAAAATGAACCAATAACTTGAGACTGTTCTTTCCCTACAGAGAGACAAGAGGGATCACAGATGGAACTGCAATCCTTCAAGGAAATGTTGATGGCGACTACTAGAATTTTGCTCTTAGACATCACAACAATTACATCAGTGAGAAATTCACGCGATGTAAAAGAATATCATTAACATCGATTCCTCAAATTCCAATTTGTATGCATATAACTAACATCGTTTATTACTGTTGACTGATGTCTATGTTTTAATTCTACAATTTTCAAAAACTCAGAAAGACTAAATTAAAAAATTTCGTACGCGCGGAACAAAATTTTTCCACTTTATCTCTAATATTTACACACATAAAACTGGAGACCCATTTTCTCTCTCGCTCTGCCCCCAAACCCTATCCCTCTCTTTCCCCCCGTCCTAATCGAACCAAAACCTCAAAGCCCCAGAAAACGAATTCGCAGAGATTTCTCTGTGGCTCATCTCCGAGGTGCAACCTGTTGTTGACTCATCGGAGGAAGGCGAAGAATATGGTGGCTACGGTGAGCCCACCCCGGTGGTTGGAGATCGGTGACGGAGGAGAGAGTCCTCCAGATCCACTTTCTCTCTCCTCCCTCTCTCTTTCGTATGTGCTTTTCTCTCTTTCTAACTTTAAAAAGGGGGCCATTCGGCACCAAATTCTTATTCATTCTCTGAATCGCTTCTTCTTCTTGTTCTTCACAGAGAGAAAGATTGAAAGGATTGATTTTGAATCAAAGATTTAGGAATGGCTTCGAGAGTCGTTGATCAACAACAAGCCAGAGGTGTTGCTTTCTGATTCTAATTGGGGGTTTTGTTGTTCTTGATGATTGTTCATCTGATTTGTGATACGAAATGTTCATAACTGGGTGATTTTGATGAAAAGGCTTAATCTTTAGACTTTGTGTTTGTGTAATTGCATAACCCATGTTGAGAAATAGTAGATTCTGATGGTTCTTGGTGGCTTTTTGGTTTAAATTTTGCAAGAAATTTTCTGATTTGGTTCTGGGTGTGGATAGTTCTCCCCCAATATGATTAATTGGCCTAGGCTCTAGGCGGTTTCAATTTTTTTTTTTGCTAGACATAAACTCGAAAACAAAACCTAAACCCATTTGATCCCCAAAACTGGAAAATTAGACCGCGCCTCTGCTCGTATTCGCTCTCCCCACCAAGCCACCGCACCTCTGCTCCACGCCTCCACCGGAGCTCCCCCCGAGCCACGGCAGCTCCACGCCTCCACTGCGCCTCTGTTCCACCACTGGGTTTCATCGGCTCTGCCTCAAACTCCCTCCCCCCTCATCCGTTGGGTACTGAATCTATTTTGGAATTGGGGTTGAACTATTGGACAGTTTGAGCTTTGAAGAGAAGAATTTGTGGGTTTTTCTATATCAGATACTGTTGAGATTGATTTTGTTTTGTGTTTTCCTAAATTACTAATATCAGTAATATGCTATCGTTGAGTTGATTGTTGAATAATGAATATGGAAATTTTGGAGGTCAGATTGTTCTGTTCCCTTAGTTCAATATTATTGAAGGATTCATTTGGACTTTGTGTATGCTTGTGTGTCTCTGAGTTATGAGTTAAACCTTTGTTTATCAATAAGATAATGAATTAATGATGTATATCTTGATAAGTAGATGTCAATATTTGTCTGCTAGCAATGGTCAAGATCATATACTATCAGATTTGATTTCTACTTGGTTTTGAAGTAACTCTAATGTTTAAGAAATCATTCTTTCATGCTGTATTTTAAAAGGCTGGAGATGGTTCTTCCCCTAATGGCAGAATCACACTTAGATTTCCTTTTCTTTTAGCCTAGAGAAAGTAATAGGATGTTGTAACAAAAACTGAGTTGGCAACTTGGCATATTGAGTTTTCTGTCTTGAAGCATTTTTCTTACTACATATTGTTAAAGTCGAGCAGTAGATAAGAGGATGGAAGTCAAAGTTCATATCCTAATATGAGGAAGAATCGGTTTAAGGAAATGAAGGGAATATCTCAAATTGTATCTGTTATAGGTTTCTTAATTCTTATTTTGTTTTACAGTCTATATATCATCTCATCCCACTTTCTTTCTATATTTCAAAATTTGGAGTCAGTTCTACTCACAATGGATAACTAGACTTGTATTTTCCTTTTCTTTTTGCCTAGAGATAGTAAACTGAAGTTAGGATATGGAAACTAAAGAGCTTTTGAGGATAAAGAACAATGGAGCTAGCATTCTGCATTGAGAATGGTTAACAGTTATATTTGCCCAAGTTTCAATAGGAAGATTTTGTCATTTAATCATTAAAAAAAAAAAACTCATTGCACTTCGTAATGGTCAAGTACTAGTTTAGTTAATGGAAGTGTCAAATTTCGCATCCTAAAATGGATGTTGAAAACCCAAGAAGTGAGTAGATTTTCTAGGAGGAAAGCAAAAGTGAGTTTATCTGAAATGGGCTGATGTGTTGTTGATTCTCTTACTTATTTCTTCTGGTCTATTTAACAGCTTATTGCTTTGAATATTATGGTTAGATACGCAATTAGGAGTATTTTAATACATTTACCTCTGAGTTTATAGAGTCAAAGTGATACAGAGTCCAACTATTGATGCATACCTCACTCTTTATGTTTAACTTAATAAGACAAACGTTTTGCTTCATATGCAGCATTTGCTTTGAGTTGTCAGATTTCATTGGAATTAGACTGTTGTATCTGTATTGTGATCGATTCTACAAATGGGTTTGTTATATAGGTGTTCTTTGTGGACTGATTGTTACTTTCTTACTAATGTTCTATAGTGATTGCAGGAACTTCCGGGCACAATTACTAGCTAATGCACAGGCTGCAGCAGCTAATGAGAACAACAAGGTTTGTTTTGATACCTTCCTTGCTAATCATGTGTCTGATTCTGGGTTCTTTTATCACATTTATTCCTTGTTTGCTTTGCTTTATTCATGTATCTGATTTTGGGTTCTGCCTATTTTGTTTGATGTACAGAAGCAAGTTTATGTTAACGTGAATGAACTTGTGGTGGTTAAAAGGGATGAGGCACCCAAGCCAGTGCAAAAGAAAGTAGTTAATATCATGTTGAAGCCCAAGGAGATAATCGAAATCAGTCCGGACACAAGAAGGCTTGATTGAAAAGGCTAAGCATGAGAAGAAGAAAGAAGGAGCTTCAAAGAAGAAAGCAGCACCAACTCTCACTTCAGTCCTTACTGCTAGAAGCAAGGTAACATTTTGACCCTTTTTCATTCTTTGGCTGATTGGACTAGATGACTTTTGGTGGCGGTTTTTACTTAGTGGTTGTTTGTTCTTATTTATCTATTGGTGATATCCAGGCTGCTTGTGGTTTGACTAATAAACCAAAGGAAGTGATTGTTGATATTGATGCCAAAGATGCTGGTAATGACTTGGCTGCTGTTGAATGTAGTGCAAAGATGGCCTTGCTTATGGAATGGTATACAATGACTCTGTTACTTATTCGCAAGCCTTTTGTTTTGTATATGGAGAAGTTTAGGCCATATGTCCCCTTCTCCCTACTCTTTGTACTCTTTTGATCAAAAATAGTATTAATGAGAATTTTCTTTTGGTTACCACTTGTATTCTCATTGTGATAATTTTCTAGTGAAGAAACTGATTTATGCACATAAGAAGCAAATCACTTTTAAACTAGAAATTGAAGTGAAAAGAACGAAAACTCAACAACTTGATATAACAAATTGATGTCATAAATGACCAAGAACATCAGTTCTATCTATAGAACATACGTCTAATATTGATATATAAATCAATTTCTTTGGTAAAACGATGTCACAATAGGAAATGAAATCAATTTTTTATAAACCAACAGATGTCTGGAGTCATTTTATACATCGGGATCTTATAAAAAACTGATGTCTAGAGTTATTTTTAACATTGGCTAAAAACCGATGTCTTTTTCTCATGATCTTTAACATCACCCATTAAAGATATCGGTAGATTTTTTTTTTAACATCAGTTCCTGGACGATGTCTGAGGCCAAAATTTTAGTAGTGACCGCAGATGGAACTGCAATCCTTAAAGGAAATGTTGATGGCGAAAGCGCCACTCACTACACGGAAACCCTAAATGATGTTTTGGTTGGTTTCGTTGATGCTAGGTACCTCTCTGACCCACATAAAGGTCGTTCCCAAACTGGTTATGTATTTACCATTGGGAACACGGCGATATCTTGGAGATCAACCAAGCAAACCCTTGTGGCTACCTCCTCAAACCACTCAGAGATCATTGCTCTACATGAGGTGGTTCGTGAGTGTGTATGGTTAAGAGCTGTCATTACACATATTCAAGGGACTAGTGGTTTGAGTTCTACCACTGAAGAGCCTACTTGCATTTATGAAGATAATGCAGCTTGCATCAAACAGATGAAGCTAGGATATATCAATGGTGATAATACAAAACACATATCGCCAAAGATTTTCTACAATCAGCAACAACATGCCCTCCTCAAGATTCAAGTGAATCAAGTAAGTCTAAGGAGAATGTGGCATATTTGTTCACCAAATCATTGCCTAAGGCCATATTTGAGAAACATGTGAAAAACATAGGAATGCGAAGACTTTCCAAGCTCCCTTGATTAATGTAAGGATCAGGGGGAGGTGTAGACGTCAGGGGGAGTCTAACACACACATGTCATCCTCAAATGTAAAAGGTGTGTTGTGCTCTTTTCCTTCGACCAAGGTGTATTTTTTTTCCCACAGGGTTTTTATTGTTACTTGGCAAGGTTTTTAGTGAGGCAACAACTCATGCACCATTTCGTCTTTGACTTGGCACAAGGGGGAGTGTTAAAGGAAAAGCACATTATGTGCCTTCGTCAAAGTGACTAACGAAGAGAGAATCAAGGAATTAGCGATTACCATCAATCAACAAGGATTACGGATCAATCAGGATTTAATGTCATCATTGTAATTGATATTTCCGTTGTAATTTTCCCACAGGGTTTTTATTGTTACTTGGCAAGGTTTTTAGTGAGGCAACAACTCAAGCACCATTTCGTCTTTGACTTGGCACAAGGGGGAGTGTTAAAGGAAAAACACATTATGTGCCTTCGTCAAACTGACTAACGAAGAGAGAATCAAGGAATTAGCGATTACCATCAATCAACAAGGATTACGGATCAATCAGGATTTAATGTCATCATTGTAATTGATATTTCCGTTGTAATTTTCCCACAGGGTTTTTATTGTTACTTGGCAAGGTTTTTAGTGAGGCAACAACTCATGCACCATTTCGTCTTTGACTTGGCACAAGGGGGAGTGTTAAAGGAAAAACACATTATGTGCCTTCGTCAAAGTGACTAACGAAGAGAGAATCAAGAAATTAGCGATTACCATCAATCAGCAATGATTACGGATCAATCAGGATTTAATGTCATCATTGTAATTGATATTTCCGTTGTAATTCTCTCCCTATATAAATGGACTATGAAATGAAATGAGTAGATCAATTCCAATTTCATTTTACTTTTACAAATTTCATATTTTTCTATGAAAGTATGAAGTAAAAAATTCATTGTCGGTGACATACAAATTTCATAGAAATTTTAGACAAAATTTTGGTGTGAATTTTTAAATATATATTAATTGTGTGTGTAGATATTTCAGAAATTGAGAATTTAGCGGAAATGTACGGAAAATTTCGGGAAACTCCTGACGAAAATGATACAGCATATGAATTTCGTTAGGATACCTCAATATTACGGAAATTTCGGCAGTTTCATAGAAATTTGAAACTTTGCAAATATGTCACTGCACCTGTCACTATCTCCTATGCGCACGCAATTTCGTACCCACGAAAACAAAGGGTAGGTATTAGAGGTCTTTTTTTTTTTTTTTTTTTGTAGTGCTGGACTTAATAGAGTGATAGACTAGTGAGAAACATAAATTACTACAGTTCCATAAATAACCAGAACAATACTGTTAACGCAAGCACTAGCTCCGAAAAAAGATTAATTCATCAATATTTATTATCAACTCAATCCTTTTTACTTATTAGTACATGTACTTAAATAGTTAAATATGAAGTTCCTGACATAAGACAAGTGAGGAACATACATGCATTACTAAAAACAACTGAAAAATAAGAACAAATGAAGCAACTTGAGATGGAATCGGCTACTAGTACTATTCTTGCTTTGGACAGACAATAAATCAGTATATCCTCAACCCAATGATCCTTGTTACTTATTAGTACATCTCCTTATCAAGTTCCTGGACACAAGACTAATGAGATACATACATTGCTACAGTTCTATACGTCTTATGCTTGTTGCCTCCCATGAATAACCGGAACTATACTGTTTATGCATACAATAGCTGCGGAAAAAGTTGGATGCGTACTTTCAATGGGAAGAAATTTAATCTCTTCAGTTCTGAAATTGAAGGAGAATATACGGTTGTCATTAGCCACCATAAGAATCTCGTCGCTCTTCCACATTTCCAAAGTCATTCGAGTCCCAACTATGACCTCTAGGGTTAATTGTTTTGTCCAAGAACCCTTGACAATATCATCCATTACCCATAATCCAAAAGCATCATCAGCATAACCAAAACGGTACTGACCAAAAAGAGCGACGGATTCATTCCACACAATAACGCGCATTTCTAAATAAGGAATCATCGGGTGGTATAAACTATATGGAAATAGTATGTCTTCAAATACTTGATCATTCATATCAAACACAATGATCAGCTGCCTCACCCATTCCTCATCCATACTATCATAAACAACCATGAATTCCTTTTGTTGCTCACTGCCGGTCCAATACCAAATTCCCTTAAAGTTCATTTGAAAATATTCAGGATACAAGTTGGTAGTTTCAGTTTCTAAATGATCGGCGTTGATCTCTGTCCACGAGTCGGTACTGAGGCTGTATACTTCAACCTGTGGAGGATAATTAAAATCACGCTCGCTAGTTCGGTCCTCATCATGAGTTGGAAAACTAAAAACTTTGTAATCTTTAGATCTGGGATCATAGCCAAATCCTATAGAATTTACGATCCCATTTGTAAGGAGTGGCTTGGGAAGAACCTTGAATTGCTTAATTGCTGGATTCCATAGCACAATCTCACCATGGACTAAACATATGATTCCATCACAATGCCCTGTAATATATACAGCTCCGAGAAGCTCAGGCTCATTGACATGGTTCTTCGGTACTCCACTCATAGAAAGTGGAAGATCGATGTCTTGGATAACCGAATGAGAGATATGCTCATGGTCATTATCGCCAACATCATCATTGGAAAAAGTAATCAATGAGATTACAGATTCCACATCTTTAGTGGCGATATCCCTGAAGACGTAACGCTTGCAAAAGATGCATGTGGACTGTTTGTTGTGCAAGGAATTAAAGAGGTGTTTGGATACGAAGCTGGGACTTTTGATCAATGTATACCATGACTTACGGACACACTTGAATCGCATCAGAGATTTAGGTGGCATCCTTGATAAGATTTGCAAGGCCATCTCTTCAGGAAATTTGGAGAACTCTGTCATTTCTGGTTTGATCCATTACACACACCATGATTAGTTTCCAGAATTAACCGGTTAACCTAATTTTAAACTACTCTTAATGGCAAAAGGCAAAAATTATGAGAAATCACACAGTTTTAGGAATTTTGTAATACGATATCAATTTCATCTACTCGTCGTGGAAATTATAGAGAGGGATTTCATATAATTAATTTGCATTACAAACGCGAGAGAAAGAGAGAGCTCAGGGAAGAACGAACCTGAAGTGGCGCAATGGAACGCACGGAGGGTAGCGAGAGATAGTTTCAGGGAGAACGTATCGTCAATCTGAGATCTGTTTTTCTTTTTGTTTTCTATATATATATATATATATATATATATATATTTCTTTTTTTGTTCTGGAAATAGCTTGGAGGTGCAGAACCCGTCTGAACTTTTACGGTTTTTTTAGAAAGAGAGTGTCCAACAGTTGTTAATTGTTCTCCGCATCTAATGCCTAGTACAGGGCGTCACAGTAAGAAATGATACTGCTCGACGATATTTTGATCTGGCCCATTGAATCTTCGCGCGGTCCTTTGAATTATGCTATCAACATGTTTATACTTCTAAATTGGGGAGAACAGGGCCATAGATCTGACGCTGAATATCTTCTCCAAGAGCTGAAATATCTTCTCTAAGAGAAGCTTTTACTCGATCAAGAGGTTATTGTGGCATAAACTTGACCATCCCAATGTAACCAAGTTTTTTTTTTTTTTTTTTCCGACAAAGTTTGATTGAGCCTTGTACTGAGTAGAGCAATATATTAACTCATATATTAATGTTGTTTAGATGTGCATACGTGCTGCCAGAATATCGGATTCAATTAAAATTTTATTTATCTAATTTTAAGGAGATTAGTCATTCTTCCCCCTAATAAGCTTTTATTGCCCCCAATAAAACTTTATTTTATTGGGGGGCAATCACAGTTTATTGAGGGACAATAAAAGTCTCTGGTGGCCTATTAGATATCCAACGACCTCTTTGAGGACCTCCAACGAGGTTTCTGGAGATGTCTGGAGGCCGGTCACCAGATTCTGGCGGTCGACCATCTGTGACAGGAACCCGGCAGCCGGTGACCGGAGTCTGGCGAAGTCTCACATGGCTTCTCTCTTTTCCATTTTTTCTCTCTATGTAATAAGGGGGTGAGGGCAAAATAGTCTCAAAAACAAAGGGAAAAAAAAAACTAAATTGGGTATTAATGAATAACTTATAAGAGTTATTATGGGTAAGTGGGAGAAAAAAATAAGTGAGTGGTGTAAAGGGGAAAAAAATCCTTAGAATTAGTGACGAAATCATATAAAATGTTAACCTGACAATTAAAATATGAAAACCCGGTCCAACCTGGACAATAAAAATGTGTACTCGGCAGTTGTAAGTAACCTACGTAGAACCTTGAGATACGATGACAGACAGATTAGAGCTCTAAATGATTGTAAGTTCGCAACCACTCACCCGGCCAAAATGCGTGGTTCCCGATATCTTGCCTGAGGTCACAACCTGCAACCCCGGATCCTTAGGTCAACCTAACCCTCAAACCAAACATTTAAAAGTGGTCATACTGGACCGAAAATGTTGCATAACTCTCAAAAGGAGACAACATGTGCCTCCTAAATTCTCAGACCACCGGTCGTCAGATCAAAACATTAAAATAGTCACACCGAACCTGAAAATGTTACCCAAATCTCAAACACTTTTCAAAACAATAGGAATATCATTTTTCACAATATATTGTTTCCCGAAAAGTCACATCATAAAACAATAAAATGAGCACACTCACAAATATTGTTCTATCACACAAATCACTTCATAAGGATATATATATTTCACGTACACACACACATGTATATACACACAAACACGTAGTCATTCACTTAGGAATGCTACTAATACCAACTATAGTTGCAGTTATATAAATAACTCTCAAAATGATAAAATAACTATGTTCGTAAATGAACATTGTGAGATTTACTCACCTCTGAATCCCACTTCGTCTTCTTACAGAATCAAGATAACACAATCACAACAATCCATCCAAAACAACTTCGTCAAGTACCAAATCACATCAAGGTCACATCTTTATATCACTTGAGGTACGAAAGCATCTAAGTTCGAAACACTCGAACTAAAGCTCGAGACTACGTCAATCAAGACGAAGCTTCATCCGAGACTGCCCAAAATCTCCGGAACACTTCAAGGGTCAAATCGCCCAAACAAAAGGACGATCCGACGGCCGGATCCTCATGGATAAAAAACCGAGATAATCAAAACCACTAAAAACCCTAACATGCTCAAACGATCGCCAAATGCTAGAAATCATATATCAAAACTCTCGTATTGATACAAGTAGATGATAATGGAGCAAGGATCTGCTCCAACAGAGGCTCCATGCGCCGCCACTCTGACCTCTATTCCAGGCTAATTCAACCGTCCATAATGTAGAGCACAACACAAGGATGAACTTTAATACCTGGAGCTTAGATCGTTTAATTTGGCTGGCATCGCCCGCGATAGCTCAGACCTTCAAATAGGGATTTCGATCACCACACCGTGAATCGAGCTTCAAGATTGGTTTGGTTGGAATCAGCAAGAGGAAAGATTCAAAACGTAGGTAACTTCAAGCCCTATCGTCTCGGGAATTGGCCTGACTTAAGTTGGACAGCTGTCGCCATTTGCCAGGCTTTGAGCGTCAGTGCTCGATCGGTGCAAATCGGTGCAATAGACACCTATAAGGAGGACAGTGAGGTGACAGGGGAGCTGATCTGTGGTGGTCATGTCGCCGGAGAACGCCGAAATCAGAGATAATACCGGGTTAGGTAAGTTGATTTTCTGAGATACTTAGGGCTTCGGTCGGGAGAGAAAAGGGGAGAAAACTTTCCGAAATTCGAAATTTTGGAAATTATGAACAATTTCTGGAAAAACCTCTATTTATAGGAAAATGTTCAAAAATAGAAATAACTTCCGCTAACCATAACATTCTCATACGATCTCCAATTTATGTGTGCCACATGTTTACGAACTCATATCAACGCTCTCTACGAATTTCGTCAAGGAAGTTTTCAGAGAAACTCAACCTGTAAAAAGTTAACCCTCGAGCTCCCTAAAACGACGCATTTCCGAGTAATTATTGGTCTGAAAATAATTCTACTCCACCCTTGGACCACGTAATCGTCCTAACGATCAACTTTATAATTTTTGAAAAATCATCAGAAATCAATAACAAAGTTATGAGGTATTACATTTTACCCTCTGACTTGATGCATAAACTCTCGCAAGCGTACGAATCATGTCAAGATAGGGAAGTATTAAGCCCAAAATTATCATACCACGGGGATTAGTGGCTAACCCACAATCCTTGGTATACTTACATGAGCATTTGCCAAGCATAATTAGCTATAATGAGGCACGCTCATGCTACCGCCAGCGGTACCAACAACCACCAACGGTGCGACCTACGGAAACACAGCCAAGTAGGCTATCACCTGATCCCCGACTCACCCCTAGATCGCTGCTGACGCGCTGCCACGCGCCGCGCCAAGAGCGCCTCGCTGAAACATCAGAAGCTGGGAACTGAACCATATCAGTCCCACATCGAAAACAAGGAAGAGATCAGTCTCTTCCCCACCTATAAAAGGTCCACTCCTCTCTCCTCATTAATTACGCATTTACTTCTTACATACTGTTATTCTATCAACACAAATACATTAACTAACTTAGGCATCAGAGAAGAGAAGACCGCCAACCGCGGTCTCCCTCTGACGCCCTTTGTATTTCATTTGACAGATAGTGGAAGCCACAAGAGCATTATAACTAGCGATCCGCCCACCGGACCAGCGTTAACCGAGATTTGGCTACCGCCTAATCTTAGACATTAACACTTGGGTAGTCGGAACTAAAGCATTTAGCATGCAAAACAAGAACAAAATAAACAAAAATTCTACTCTAAGGCACCAAACCTTAGTAATGCTCAGTTTTGATTTTCACCAAAGCCTAATCAAAACTAAGAGCCTAGTGGTGGATATGCACAAATGAGTGGAATAGTTTAATCTTTGGGGGTTGATTCTAACTTAACAAATAGTAATGAAATGTAAAGCAATAAAAATAAAAATGAAATGTAAACAATAAAAATGAGAATGTCGGGTGTTAGGGAGGTTCCTTCACCAAATCTCATGTGTCGGAAGCTAATCTAATGTAGATGCAAATCTCCTACTTTGCATCCAAGGCGGTTCAAGGCTCAAGGACTGAAATTCCCTTACATGGTATTCCTACTCCGGTTCAAGAGTCGTAAGAACTCACTTGACATGAATTAGAGCTGGTTCAAGGGTCTCTAATTCACATCAAGAGGCCTAGAGATCGAGGAATTAGACTACTAAGCGACCCGCCCACGCAATCACGCAACGGGTGTAAATCACCATTCTTATAACCCCCCGAATACGAAATTGAAGGTTTCTAGCTTAGGAATTAGAGGGGGTCAAGCTAACTCCGTCCTAGACATGCTCAAAATACACACCCTAGAGTTGATTAGGTTCCTAGACATGCATTTCAACCCAACAATAATTGATATAAACATCCATCATATAAGAATTGCATCATTACATTAAATTAAACATCTTTTACACAAAATTTGGGTTAGGGCACACAAGCCTAACCCCAACAAGGAAATTACTCACAACCCATAGTCATAGACATCAAAATTACAAAATTCAAATAGAAAAGAGTAGAGAAGTGTAGGAGAAAACAAGAATAGTCACAAATAGCTAAAAAACTAGCATGACTAATCTTGAATTACAACTCCCACAATTACCTAAATCTTGAATCTTATAGAGGAGAAGCTTTTGATGAATCCTTGAAGTTTTGAGTGAGTAATCATTCAATTCCCTAAATTAAAACTAAAACAAAATGAAAAATAGAGGAGGAAAGTAGGATGAGAGCAGCCCAAAGGCTGCCTCCTTTTAGTGGTGCGGCGGTGCTGTGTTATGTCTCTAAGGTTGGGAGAGTATTTGAATATATATATATATATATATATATATATATATATGGAGGGCTGGCGGTGAGAAGGACAATTATGGGTTGTAGGTCGTGAAGGAGGAGAGATGGAATGGGACAGGTGAATAGTAAGGTGAGGTGGCATCATTTGATTGGTCTGCTGAAGAAAGAAAGAAATGGTGGCTGATGATGATGGCAAGTGCACGTGCAATGGATGGCTGATAATTAAACTTTAGTTTAATTAAACCAAAGTTTAATTAAACAAAGCTTAACTGCAACTTCTTTCTACATCATTTTTTATTATTATTTTGTTTTTTCTTTCTTTCTTTCTTCATAATCTCCTTCCCATCAGGACATAATTGCACACACCATTTTTGGGTCATCGGGTTCCGCTTTCTTGTTGACGTTGACCAAAGTTGACCGTGTCGACAATTTTCGTCCTTTTGTCGAAAACTCCTATTTGCTCAAATTTCGCTATATTTTCTTTCGAAATCGACAACTCCGTATATTTCCTACAAAATAGATAAAAATAATTACATTATAATTGACTTGGGGATTCACTTACTTCTAGTGTTTTAGATACAATTACATGCATAGAAATGCGTGTAATCAGTATTTGACAGTAGTTAAGAAAGTGTCGGCGCCTCGGGACAAAGTGACGAAGGGCTTGAGATTGGAGAGGAGGATCAAAGCTCTGGACCTACTAACTTTTCGTGGATTCTTAGTGACGGTGTCGGAGTGGATGAGCCTTCTTCTACCATGTCGTGGAGGAAGACACACAAATTGAAAGATCGATTTTGTTTGCTCGGCGTCGTGAAGTTGTGGCCGCTAGAAAAGGGCGAGAAAACTACCAACTTAGCGGAAGGTTACGCCGCTATTCACGAGGCCATACTACATCATGGTGTGAAATTGCCACTACTTCCGTGTGTGCAATACCTGTTGTACGAGCTAAACATTGCGGTGGGTCAGGTTTCCATAAACATGTGGAAAATGTTACTGGTTATGATTGCCCTATGGAATTTGTCGAGGTATGAGTTTCCAACTGTGGCGGAAGTGTTGTTCTTCTACGAGTTGACTTACAATGAGAGGAAGAAGTGCGGAGGCACTGTGAGGTTAACTCGTTGGCTAGGCGCTAGCTCCTAGACTTCTGGAACACACTCCCGATTCTTCTACCACATGGCGGTCCTTCGTTTGTGTTGCTACAGAGGGTTGGGAGTATGACACGAGACCACAAGGGGCGAAAGTTCCATGATTCAGGGTTCCGTTGAGGTTTCAAGCGATAAAAGGTTGGTGCTTGGGAGAAGACTTTTGCCTGAGTGTTTCTTGCGTTTCTTGCTGTTAAGATTTTTGCCGTCATGCTTGACTACTATGTCTTCTTCTTCTGACTATTTTCTTGTGTTCCGCAGAGGGTGAAGAGAACATTCCTGCCATTGTTATTGTATCGCTATCGTGTATCCGTGATAGGGTTTCATGCGTCTTTTGGTGCATATGTTATGCCCTGGTGACACGTGTGACGCTGTCATTCGTTTTTTGTGTGCGGGGAGTCCGGTGTACTAGTGTCCGTAACATGTAATAATGGCGTAGTGGTAGGGAGTTGAGGCAACGGCGCATGACCTCTGTAACGCTCAGAGATGTCGGACACGTGGTGGAATCTGGCGTCGTCGTCCTTGCACGTCCAACGGTCCCTATACTCTCGAGGTTCCTATATATAGATAGAGGAGGGAGATGGGGGCGGTTACTGTTCCCTTGCTTTGACTGGAACCTGAAGGAGAGGTGAGTAAAGTTAGAGCCTTTAGTGCTTGGAAAGTTTGAATCTTTTGTTTGGTGGTTGAAATTCCGGGTTGTTGGCGTTGTTGTCTGTGTTTTCCAGTTGGAGGAGTGAACAGGTACGTTGTCCCTGACCTTTCTGGGTTTCTTTTTGATAGAATTTTGAGGTGGAGTGTGGGTTTGCTGAGAGTTTGGTGGTCGGGGTTGAGAGTTGCAGGTAGATTTCGGGTCGCCGTAGGTCCGGTTAGGCTTTAGGGAGGTTGAATTTTGGGTTTAGTCGGATTCTGTGTTGTGGTTCCGAACTGGTCTATTGGGTTTTGAAATTTTGTGGGGCGGGTCGGGGAAGGTGATAGGCAGGAGTCGATTGACTTATCTTAGGTATCGTTTGCAGTATGGCACGGGAGCATCACGGTCGCGGCAGGCGAGAGGGTTCTTCTCGTCGTCGTGGTGGCGAGGGCGCTCCTCGTGGAGGTGGCGAGGGTTCTTCCCGTAGAGGTGGTGAGGGCGCTTCTCGTGGAGGTGGCGAGGGCGCTTCTCGCCGGGTCCCGAGTAGGGTTGAGCGTCTCGCGGAGGTTGTGGTTCCCAAGGCGGTTGATGTCGAGGTATTGGAAGTTCCTCAGTCGCCAGGTGGGCGGTTGCAAATTGCTCCTGGGGACACGCCCATTGACCAACCGGGGCCGAGCATGACCGAGGAGCAGATTGCCAATATGAGGGCGACTTGGGGTATTCCGACAATGTATTATTGCGCCCCTTGAGAGGTAGCGAGCGCTTTAGCCCCCCCTCCCCCCCCGAGATGGGGTGGGCGTGCTTTTACTAGTATCAGCTTAAGTGCGGGTTGACATTTCCGATATCGAAGGAGATGCAGTATTTGCTGTCGTGTCTTAACATTTCCGTGGGACAGCTGTCGCCTAATGCTTTAAGGTAGCTGATGGGGGTTTTGCTGTTGTGAAAATTTAGCAGGCAGTAATGTCCCATCATCAATCAGCTGATGGGGGTTTTGCTGTTGTGGAAGTTTAGCAGGCAGCAATGTCCCAGCATCAATGAATTAAATTCCATGTTCAAGATGCAGTATTCAACAAAGTCTGGTGACAACGGGTGTGTGAATTTTATCGAGGACCTCCCGTCTAACATTTACGCTCAGTGGAGGAGTAAGCCTTGCCTTCTTGGGGGCCTTTGGCAGAACCTGGACATGGTGCATCGGGCTCCCACTCGTTTCCAGCCCATTTGTGAGTATCGTGATCGCGTTTTTGGTAAATTTTTCCATTGATGTGTGCTAACAGCGTGTTTTTGTATCGTAGTGAGGCAGGAGCTTAACCTGACCACGTTAGAGCAGAAGCGTGTTGCAAGGGTTTTGGGCGCGTTCCCAAAGGGGAATAGGGGTTTCTATCGCCTGTGTAGGCTTCTGATATATGAGAGGTTTGAGCTGGGGAGGCGTCCGGGTGATGGGTTTTTTTTCATCGTTTACAATATGCAATCGTTCATTCATTGTTGGTCTTGCTAATGTCGTTCGTTCGTTTTGTAGCGGATATGCCTAGTGAGGCCCCTAGCAAGAGCGATGCTCCATATGCTGAAGTCGACACTGATGCTATTATCAAGGAGCTGTTGCGAGAGGCGGAGACGGCGAGGCGATGCAACATCGATCTTCCCGATAAGAATGTTTATGTGACCGATCATCAGGTGAACATGCAGCTGCCCGATGAGGTGTATTTGAAGTTTCCCGATAGTGTGTTGGAGTACCTCAACAAGCGAGCCGAGGAACAGGCAGGTGCCGAGGGGCACGTGGCTCAGGGTCACCAAGGGTCGGGTGCCAAGGTGACGGTGCATTCTCGGGAGCGGGAAAATGAGGCGAGTCAGCGTTCCCGAGTACTTGCTGGGGAGTGCCAGTCCCCCGAGGTTCAGGAAGATGTAAGGCAGTCCCCCCAAGTTTCGGCAGGAAGGGTGGAACGTGGTGTCGTGAACGAGCAATCGGAGCCGGGGGTTGAAGTGGAGATCTCCGTCGAGGAGCTGTTCGAAGAAGCTGAACGGCGCTAGAGCGATACCAGTGCCAGGGCTTGCCTAGTGCAAGATGCTGTGTTGGAGCAGCTAGATGTTGTTTTTGGTGACGATACCGGTTGCTCAGGATCGCAGGAAGTTATTATAGTCGACAGCGGGGAGGCTGAGATTACTAGCCAGGCCGTTGGTGGTGTGATTCCAGATGCGGATGTCCCTGATGCTCAACAGGAAGTTGGGGAGGGCGACGTCGGGGGTATTCAACTTGTCGAGACGGAGACCCATGTGCAAGCTGGCGAGGTGGATGGGACTAGAGTGTCTGACACTTGTGCCCATACCGACGGAGTGGGGTCGAGGAAGAGGGCTGCCTCGCAGCTTCATCTTGGGAGTCCCCCGGTGGGTGTTAGTGTCGATCCTCGCGGAGGGAACAGGCCTCGGGTTGATGATGCAGCGCGCTCGAGGTCTATAAATGGAGGCTCTCGAGGTTCTCGTGACGAGGATGCCGGGGATCTCGCACGTACCCTTGGCGAGATTGGGATTACAGATGGTGTCATTTTGCATATGGTTGCCGATTTGTGCAATTGTCACAGCGATCGCGGCCGTGTAAATGCCAAAGATCCTCGTCTTGGGTATCGCGAAGCTCAGGAAAGACTGATGAGGGTACGTATTGTTTTAGTTGTCTTGGGAGAGGTCTGATCCAGCTAAATCACGGGATATCTTGGTCTGCTACTATCGTTATCGGTCTCGCTTATCTGTAAAACAAACAAAGGTCAAAGGGAAGACCAGGTGTGCCAGCCTTCAAAGCTCCGATGCCTAAGTCAGTATCTTTATAAGATAATGATAATGGAAAGCGATAGTAAATAGTTACCTCTTTGGGTTGTTGGAGATGACCTTAATGTGGCAGATTTGTGGGAGCTTGGTTTCATTTCCTTCGGTGTGGGATGCTTGGTGTTCCAGATATCGCCCCAAGAGGTATCGGGACCCCTAGCTGGGAGCTCTTTCTTTACTTTGCACTAGCTAGGCAAAGTCTTGTGCTTCCGATACTTGTGCCTGGGAGGTATATGCATACCAATAAGTCCCCCAAGTCCCCGGTCAAGAGTTCTCTTGGGTGGGGAGTTTGTCCTTGGTAGAAGTATCGGAAGTGCAAGGCGAGTTCATGCCACGTGGCTTCCATACGACCATTACCCCCAGTCTCCCAATTCCCCACCTAAGAGGAGTATTGGATGGGGTGAGGAGAGCATTCTCGCTGTTGTCATTGTGTCGCTATCGCGTATCTGTGGTAAGGTTTCATGCGTCTTTTGGCGCATATGTTATGCCCTGGTGACACGTGTACAGTTGTAATTCATTTTTCGTGTGCGGGAAGTCCGGTGTACTGGAGTCCATAACATGTAATAATGGCGTAGTGGTAAGGAGTCGAGGTGACGGTGCATGACCTCTGTAACGCTCAGAGATGTCGGACACGTGGTGGGATCTGGTGTCGTCGTCCTTGCACGTCCAATGGTCCCTGTACTCTCGAGGTCCCTATATATAGATAGAGGAGGGAGATTGGGGCAGTTACTGTTCCTGTGCTTTTGTTGGAAACTGAGAGAGAGGTGTGTAAAGGTAGAGTCTTTAGCGTTTGGAAATCTTGAATTTTTCGTTTGGTGGTCGGAATTCCGGGTTGTTGGCGTCGTTGCCTGCGTTTTTCGATTGGAGGAGTGAACAGGTACGTTGTCTCTTGACTTTCCTGGGTTTCTTTCTGATAGCATTTGTGTGGAGTGTGGGTTTACTGAGGGCTCGTTAGCCGGAGTGGAGAGTTGCTGGTAGGTTTTGGGTCGTTGTGGGTTCGGTTAGTCTTTAGAGAGGGTGAATTTTGGGTTTAGTCGAATTCCGGGTTGCGGCTCCGAACAAGTCTGTTGGATTTTGAATTTTCGTGGGGCGGGTTGGGGAAGGCGATAGGCAGGGATTAATTGACTTATCTTGGGTGTCGTTCGCAATATGGCACTAGAGCATCGTGGTTGCGGTAGGCGAGAGGGTTCTTCTTGTCGTGGGGGAGGCGAGGGTTCCTCCCGTGGAGGTGGTGAGGCCGCTTCTCGTGGAGGAGGCGAGGGTTCTACCGGTGAAGGTGGCAAGGGTTCTTCCCATGGGGTCCCAAGTAGGGTTGAGCATCGCGCGTATGTTTCGGGGCCCGAGGTTACTGATGGGGGGAATGTTGAGGTGTTGGAGATTCCTCATTCGCCAAGTGGGCGGCTGCTCCTTGGTGATATGCCCATTGACCAACCAGGGTCGAGTATGACAGAAGAGCAGATCGCTAATATGAGGACGGCTTGGAGTATTCCGAACAATGTACTATTATGCCCCTTGAGAGGTGGCGAGCGCTTTAGTCACCCCGAGATGGGGTGGGCATGCTTTTACGAGTATCAGCTCAAGTGTGGGTTGACTTTCCCGATATCGGAGGAGTTACAGTATTTGCTGTCGTGTCTCAACGTTTCTGTGGGGCAGCTATCGCCTAACGTGCTGAGGTAATTGATGGGAGTCTTGGTGTTATGGAAGCTCAGCAGGCAACAATGTCCCAGCATCAATGAGTTTAATTCCCTATTCAAGATGCAGTATTCGACGAAGGCTGGGGACAGTGGGTGTGTGAATTTCAGGGCACGCTGCCGCGCGATCATAGAGGACCTTCCATCTAACATTTATGCTCGCTGGAGGGGCAGACCTTGCCTGGTTGGAAGCCTTTAGCAGAACCCGAACATGGTGCATCGGGCTCCAACTTGCTTTCAGCCTTTCTGTGAGTATCGTGATTGCGTTTTTGGTAAATTTTGTCATTTGTGTGTGCTAACAGTGTGTCTTTGTATCTTAGTGAGGCAGGAGGCTGTCCTGACCATGCTAGAGCAGAAGCGTGTTGCGAGGGTTTTGGGTGCGTTTCCAAAGGGGAATAGGCTTTTGATATATGAGAAGTTTTAGCTGGGGAGGCGTCCGGGTGAGCGGTTGTGTTTTTTTTTTTAGAATGTTCTGAAGTTTGGTGTGCGATGCAGGCGCTAAACATGAACTATCAAGCCTCTGCCGACCTACTTGCGTATTTTGATCGGGAGATCACTCGACTGCAGGGAGAGCTGAATGCCGAGAGGGAGAAGGGCACGCGAGCTTCAGGGTGCACTGGACCGCGGCCAAGTGGAGCGCGAGGAGATGAGGCGGGCGATTGATGATGGGATCACGAGAAGGATGGAATTGGAGCGATCGCTTGCAGTGGAGGAGTCTCGTCGGCAGGAGGCTAAGGATGTTGTTTCCCCGCTGAGGGAGTCGAACCTGGATCAGACTGGTAAGCTGCAGCGGGCCAAAGTTGGTTTGAAGGCCTTGGAGGAGGTCAGGACCCGGGTTAGTGTTGCTGAGGAGCGTCTGCAAGAGTTGGATAGGCAGGCCCAGGAGCGCGATGCCGAGTTGGAGCTTCGTGGTGCAGCTTTGGAGAGTTTGGCTCCTTATCCTGATCGCGTTATGGAATTGGAGGGGCAGGTTGGTACTTTGCAGGGAGAAGTGGATCGTCTGAGGGTCATTGAGCGCCAGGCTGGTGAGAGGGAGGCAGAGCTGGAGTGATTAAGGAAGGAGTTGGGCTAGGATCGGACTCGGGCTTGCGCCTTCGCTGATGATTGCATTCGCCTGCGTGCCGCTGCCGAGATGCATTGTGACAAGTGAGATGGTGCGGTAAAGGCGATGGATCACTATCTTCTGTCATCCAACTTTCAAGAGAAGATAAATAAGGCCTTCTCGGATGGGGCCCTGCACTCGATCTGTGATGGTATTGCCGCTGGCTGGATTGATCAGGAGAAAATGGTCCGCAATATGCAGGCAAAGAAGGCGGCGAGATCGCAAACCAGTGCTGCGAGTGGCGGTCGTGGCTGGGGAATCGTTATCCGCAAACCAGCTACCACAACGGAGCGCATCTCGAGTTAGGTTGGCGATCGCGAGGTGGGGGGTGCTAATGGTTCGCAAGGGGAAGTGCGCGTGGATACCGAGGTCGAGCCGCATGGCGAGAATGTTGGGGAGTGAGATCGGACAGGGGAGCAGGCGCATAGTGCCGAGGGCGAGACATAACTTCTCTTTATATTTTGTTTTGTTAGCGATAGGCTTGTTAACGTGTAAAGGTTTTGGATTTTGTCGAGACATTAACCGATTGGTCTTCCTGCTGGAATCTTCGTTTTGCTTTGGAAATATGAAAAGTTTATTGGGAACAAGCGTTTCTTTGAGCGATAGTCCCCCATTCGTTGAATGTATTTACTGCTTTGTCGATTTTGTGCGTTGTCATTATTGCAGGTCATCAATGCGATGCGACCATTGGTCACCCAAGGGAGGTGTATGGCGATGGCTTTTCCCTATAAATAGTTAATGTGAGTACAGGATGGATCATACTTTCAACATGGCATCTTCCCTGTTTATCATTGTGCTTTTGCTCCTGAAATCTTTTCTCCCATTTGTCAGTTTTTGTTTCCAGAATTCTGGGCTTTATATATAGCTTAATCTCATGCCTTGGTTATAGGCTTTATAGCCTAATCTCAGGGGGGATCAGCTTCATCACCCCCCGAGGGGTTGAGCAATCGGTGCTCCTAGGGAACTGATCGAGTCTCCGTCCAAGTGAGAAACCCAAGGCCACTGATTGCTGGTGGTGCGGCGGGGCTATAATGGTGGAGATCGGCCTACGATGGGGCAGAGAGTGACGCCGCCCCCCAGTCTTTCCCGCCAAAGGCTGACCAGCCCGTCAATCCCCAGTGGCAGTGATCTTCTTCTAGAGCTCCTCATATTCCAAAGAATCAGACTTGGTTGGCGGGGTGGCGAGGATAGTCATGTGTATTGCACTCGTGTGCTGCGATGTATATCGCATTTGTAAGCTGGGATGTGTATGGAGTATGTATATCGTATTTGTATGGAGTAAAGATTGATGTATCGCTATTGGCAGCAAAGCCTTTGTAATAAATTTCCTTTGTGTATCATATTGGAGTAATGAATGTAACACCTTTCATTACGTTACTCACGTTTCATTGTATATCGCCTTTCATTTTGTTGGAGTATTTGAGCGTACGTTGGGCGTTGCTTGTGATTGTTGACGTGTATCGTTATGCATTCCTTGTAGTAACACTATCGTTAACATTTGGTATTGTATCAGAACCTTTGGTGAGAGCGTGTTGTGGGCCTGTGCCATTCGCTTGGCTTTCGTTGGGCATTATTTTGCTGGTATCGTATTTATTCTTGATTCATTTGCCGCATTATATTGCATTCATTGAAATTTGTGATCATTGATAATAGCATTCATTCTTTACTTGCTTATCGCGATGTATCGTGTATCGCTAGCATTTATTATCGTTGATGATCACATTCATTACTTGCTTACCGTGGTATATCGCGTATCGCTGACATTTATTATCGTTGATGATCGCATTCATTCTTTACTTGCTTACCGTGGTACATCGCGTATCGCTGGCATTTATTATCGTTGATGATCGCATTCATTCTTTACTTGCTTACCGCGGTACATCGCGTATCGCTAGCATTTATTATCATTGATGATCGCATTTGGAAACACAAGGGTTTGCGAGGCATAGCGTCTTGCTGTATCAGCAGAACCAGCTGCAAGCGATATCCCATTGACATTAGTGGTAACGCGGAGGCAGTGGATTGGGATTGCTATACAGCGTGCCTTTGCCTATTGCGTGTTGAATCATTGTAGTGGCCGGCTTAGGGCCCAATCGTGATAGCGATATGGAGATGCGATATTGACCCTTTAAAGGTCGGATGTCTATAGTCGTTAGCATTCGTTAGTTTGATTGATAGAAAGTATGATAATTATAAAAGCATTTCGTTCGTTGCCACAAGCATTTCATTCATTACTGCACCAAGGCAGTTGCAAAGTACATTGGATCAAAATGATAAAAGGGTGTGGTGATGGTGCTCACGTTGTCATGGAGGAAGACGATAGAGAGGTGGGGCATGCATGGCCTGGTTGTCTATCCCTACTTGGGGTAATAGCGGAGGTGTTGGGCATTCCATGGGTGTGGGACGGTTATACCGTCCGTTCTCCTCAGGTAGAAGGTAGCGGGTCCGACGGCCTTGACGATCTCGTACGGCCCCTCCCATGTGGCTTTCAGCCCTGTTGGGGTTGGCATCTTCTCCTTCATCACCCAATCTCTGACAGACAGGAGGTGAGGCAAGACCCTTGCATTGTAGTACCGGGCGATACGCTGCTTGTTGTTGATATTGCGGAGGTG
The DNA here is from genome assembly GCF_958449725.1 of Rosa rugosa. Lineage (NCBI taxonomy): Eukaryota > Viridiplantae > Streptophyta > Magnoliopsida > Rosales > Rosaceae > Rosa > Rosa rugosa. Next base: position 5,153,733 of record NC_084826.1, on the reverse strand, counting down.
GGTTCCCTCTCGGCGCTCTTCCAAGAGGTCAGAGTTGAGGTTCAGTCCCTTAGAGTTGGTGAGTGCGTAAAAGCATGCCACTCTATCGCTTTGCACTTCTTGCTCGACCGGGATCACTGCCTCGGTGCCGAACGACATGCAGAATGGGGACTCGCCATTGGCCTCATTTGGGGTCTTTCTGATCTCCCAGAGGACCTCGGGTAGCTTCTCTGCCCATAAACCCTTGGCGTCGTCCAGCCTCTTCTTCAAGTTCTGCTTGATGATCTTGTTGACTGCTTCGACCTGGCCATTTGTCTGTGGGTGTGCAGGGGAGGCGTATGGAATCCTTGTGCCATATTGGCCGACGAATTCCCTGAGCGTATCGTTATCAAACTGTGCCCCGTTATCAGTGATGATTGTTTCAGGGATTCCGGATTGGCAATAAATGTTCTTCCATAGGAAGTTGATGACCTTGGCGACTGTGATCGTGGCTAGAGCCTCGGCCTCGACCCACTTGGTGTTGTAATCCACGGGGACAATGGCGAACTTTAACTGTCCTGGTGCGGTGGGGAATTTGCCAATGAAATCGAGTCCCCACTGGTAATATGCCCAAGGGGCAATGATGATTGAAAGTGGTACTGATGGTGCGAGAGGGGAGTTGGCGAATTGATGGCATTTGAGGCAGGAGCTAGTGATACGCTTGGCGTCTTGCTCTATTGTGGGCTAGTAGTATCCCGTACGCAGTGCCTTGAATGCGAGGTTCCTTGCCCCTGCGTGGTTGCCACAAACCCCGCTGTGCAGCGATAGCAAAACTCTTTGTCCTTCCTCGGGGGAGATGCATTTCAGCAGGGGGAATGACCTTCCTTTCCGGTATAACTTGCCTTCTCGGACTGTGTATAGTGTTGCCCTTTTGCGGAGCCTGGTGGCGATGGCCCTGTCTGGTGGCTCGATATCCTTGGAGAGATAATCAATGAATAGGTCCATCCATGAGGGTGGGCGCTGGCTCTCTGTAAGGAATATCTCCGAGAATGGTCTGTCGATACTTGGCTTTTCCAGGACTTCCATCTTGAGGTTTCCGATATCGGTGTTTGGTGGCGATGTTGCCAACCTGGCGACAGCATCTGCCTTGGTGTTCTGTGCTCGGGGGATCAGAGCGATGGTGTGGCTGGTGAGGTATTGCTGGAGTAGGGCCTTGGTGAGTGATTGATAATGAGATAAATGTGGTTCCTTGGCCTGGAAATCGCCACCGACCTGGTTTACGACAAGCTGTGAGTCGCTAAAGATTTCCAGGCTCGTGACTCCCAATTCTTTTGCCAACTGGAGGCCAACTATGAGTGCTTTGTACTCGGCTGTGTTGTTCAAGGTTTTGAACTTGAATTATAGCACATACTCGTATGTGTGCCCTTTTGGGTCGGTCAAGACCATTCTGGCTCCACTGAGCTTACTATTGGAAGATCCGTCGACGTGAAGGGTCCATGTCTGAGTGGTGCTTGGTCCCGATATGGTCTCATTTGGGGGTTCGTCGTCCTCTCGAAGTATGAGTTCTGCAATGAAATCTACAGCAGCCTGTCCTTTGATGGCCATACGCGGCATGTAGTGAATGTCAAACTCACCAAGCTCGAAGGACCATTTTACTAACCGCCCCGAGGATTCTGGTTTTTCGAGGACCTGCTTCAATGGCTGGTTGGTCAAGACATGTACGGTGTGTGCCTGGAAGTATTGTCAGAGTCGCCAAGAAGCGGTGAGTAGTGCGAGGGCGAACTTTTAGATATCGGAATACCTGGACTCGGCGTCGTTAAACCCTTTGCCGGTATAATAGATTGGCAGCTCATCACTGTTCTCACGTCTGACCAGGGCAGCGCTGATCGGTGTGATTAACACGGCAAGATAGGTGTATAGGACTTCCCCGGGGATGGGTTTGGAAAGAGTGGGCACTGATGCCAGGTAATCTCGGAGTCCCTGGAAAGCCTTGTCATGCTCGGTTCCCCAGTTGATGCTCTCGGTGTGATGGGTTTTAAGGAGCTTGAAGAAGGGAGCACATTTGTCGGTTAAGCGCGATATGAACCGGGCGAGGGCGACAACCTTTCCCGTGAGGGATTATACCTCGTTCCTCGTCTTTGGTAGGACCATGTCGAGGATGGCCTGAACCTTCTCGGGATTTGCTTCGATGCTTCTCTCGCTAACCACGAAGCCCAGAAATTTTCCGCCAAGTACACCAAACACGCACTTGTCTGGGTTGAGTCGCATACCGTATTGGAGTAGGATGTCGAAGATGATGCCCAGGTTTTTGATGTGATCTTCGATGGTGATGCTCTTGACAAGAATATTATTGGTATACACATACCTTCTAGGCACAAGTATCGGAAGCACTAGACTCGTATCGCTAATATAAGAACTAAGTAAAGCTCCCAGCCGGCGATCCCGATACCCCACGGGGCGATATCGGGATCCCGAGAGTCCCACACCGAAAGAAACGGAGCCAAGCTCCCACAAATCTGCTACAATAAGGGCATCTCCAACGACCCAAAGAGGTAACTGTTTATTATCGCTTTCCATTATCATTATCTTATAATGATATTGACTTAGGCATCGGAGCGTTGAAGGCCGGCACACCCGGTCTTCCCTCTGACCTTCTTCTGTTTTGCAGATAAGCGAGACCGATAGCGATAGTAGCAGACCGAGACATCCTGTGTTTGGCTGGATCAGACCCCTCTCGAGACAGCTGAAACATTTTGCGCTAGAAGGGAAGGACTCCCCTCGCTCCTTGCTGACAGAACAACACACCCCAAATGGCTACCAGCACTCCCGATATGAACAATGACGATCCGCCCCACGAGGCAGCGACCCGCGAGGTCCAACGCACTCTCGAGTTCCAAAGCCCGAACACCGAGACGCGCTCAGTCATGACCACTTACGCAGCCATCGCTCTAGAAATAGCAATGCGCGACCTCATGGAGACACGCGCACAAGCCAAGGCCGAGCGCGCGACAGCCATGGCGGCTCGCTGTGAGATCAAAAATATGACAAACCAGAATCGTATCCTCCGAGAGGCACTCCAGCGGCGAGTTGCGAACAACGAGGCATTGGACATGGCTCGTCAACAGGAAACCCCGATACCGAAAATCGGCGGTGTCCCGACACCAGGAGCAGTCCTCACCACTGACATAGGAACGGGCCTCGCTGGCACTTTTGTGCCACCAACCGTAACCTCTGGAAGCCCCACAGGCCCCACGCCGAGCAGCACCAGCACTGGACCACAAATCATCTACTTGAATCCCCCCTCCTCCCTAATCAACTCGGCACAGCGCCACCACCTCAGCTTGCCCTCGATATAACGGGAACCTCGGGTGAAAACACCACCACAACCGCCAACATACCTCCACCCGACCCCAATACTCGGTTGTTGCTCCAAATGAGCGAAACCATCGCCTCCTTACAAGCACGGATTGAGAGCGCTGAAAGCAGAACCGGGTGGCAACCGATCACGGCTGGCTTCCAGGGTAAGATGGACCATTCACTGCCCGGATACAGGCTGAGAAGCGCCCACCAGAAGCCAAGCCCTTCAAGATTGAGAAGTACAATGGTACCAGGGACCCCTACCACCACTTGGAAGTCTTTTAGTCCATCCTACATGGAATCCGATACACGGACGCAATGGCATGTCACGCGTTCGAAGAAACCCTAACAGACGAGGCCCTACGATATTTTCTTAATCTCCCCCCTAACTCCATCGATAGCTTCCAGGAGCTCGGGGACAAATTGCAGATTCATTATGTGCGGCAGAGGCTAGCGCACGACACCTGACTTATTCCGGCTCAAGCAGCGGCCAAATGAGCGACTACGAGATTTCGTCCGCCGCTGGCAGAAACAAGATACACAGTGCCGTTCCTTTAACCCAGCCCTAGCGGCATCGACATTCAAACAGGCACTCCAGCCAGGATACTTCCTACTGCAAATTAACACCAATCCCCCTGCGACATATGATGACCTCCTCGATGCCGCTACCGCTTTCGCACAGGCCGAGTACGACACCTTTTGTCGCGATACTAGCAACAACAACCACCCAGCTAATGCACCTCAACTCAACATCCCCATTGGGATCAGTGAAAACAGAAACAAAGACACCAATAGGGACAAGCCCACCCAACATGACAGAACCCCGCAAAAGCTGCAAAGTTACAACGATAAAAGGGATAAACAGTACGGGAAGAGCCCCAAGAAGCGAAAATACAACTCCTCCAGCAGTCGGTATCGCGATGCACCATATAGCGGCAATCGACACAAGGATAGCCAGCGATTCGAGGCACCCCGATACGAGATTTACACCACCCTCACCGCTTCTGAGGAAATCTGTAATAACCACAAGGGCATCATCCCGCGCCCGCCGCGACGCAAACCTGGCCAGGCAAAACCACGAGATAATGGAAAATATTGTACATATCATGAGGAATCTGGCCACCCCACCAATATCTGCTGGGCACTGAAAAATGCCATCGAGCACCTCATTTAGAGCGGCCAACTCTCGCAGTATCGCACTCCCGCGACGGGCGCTAACGCCCTCGAAGTCTACTGACATATCCTAACGATACACGGCGGGGCCCCAAGGGCACCCGAGACTCATCATGCACAGAAGCGCCAATGCCCTCGGGGCCAAGATATATTGGGACTCAGCCACTGTTGCCACACCCAGCAGGTCGAATGGGACTCAATTGCCTTTAATCGCAGCGAGGACACCATAAAGAAGCACCATAACGAGCCATTCCTGATCACAATGATCATCGACCACTATCGATGCCATCGGTCCTGGTCAATAGTGGCGCGGTAGTCAGTGTCATGTTTGGCAGCTACTACGAATGCCTCAATCGAGACAAGAAAAAACTGACTCAAGACCACGAGCCCCTGATCAGCTTCGCGGGAGAAATCACACAGCCTTTGGGGTCCGACAACTTGTGGATCACACTAAGAGGCGGCAGCACTATCGCCACTATGACAACACATTTTATCGTTGTCAACTGCCCTTCCTCCTACAACGTCATCCTAGGGTGAGATGCCATCTGGGGACTCCAATGCTTTGTGGCAGGACACATGCTAATGATGAAGATACCCACCCCGGGCGGCACCCTCACCATTAGAGGCGATCAGGAGCTAGCGAGACAGTGCAACTCCCTGGCTGTCACGAGGGGACATGGCAGGCGAAAGGTACTCCTAACCACAGGGAAGATCCTGAGACCCCAGACGCCCGCGATACACGCAGCAAAAAGAAGGACGATAAGCGCAAACTCAAGCACCCAAGACCAGACGCTTTGGAAGATCTGATATCGGTCTCCATATCTGATACACACCCGGAAAGAAAAGTTAAGATCGGGTCCAAAACACATCCACAGTTCCAAGCAGAGTTAATCGCCTTCCTCAATACCCGACAAGAGGTGTTTGCATGGTCGTATGCCGACATGCCGGGAATATCGCCTGAGCTGCTGACCCACAAACTCACCATTTCACCAGATGTTCCCCCAATCAGACAGAAAAGAATGGCCTTCACAGAAGAAAAGTACAAAGCCATCCAGGCTGAAGTCAAGAAACTCCAAGAAATCGGGTTTGTTAGGGAAGTCTCCTACCCAACATGGCTCTCCAATGTTGTGATGGTAAAGAAGCCCAACGGCAAATGGCACATGTGTGTCGATTACACCAACCTGAACAAGGCTTACCCAAAGGACAGTTTTCCCCAACCACGAATCGATCAGCTTGTTGACTCCACCGCAGGCCACAAGCTCCTTAGCTTTATGGAGGCCTTCTCGGGTTACAACCAGATAGCCATGGAACCTTCCAATCAAGAGCACACATCTTTCACCACCGACAAGGGTTTGTATTGTTACAAGGTAATGCCATTTAGTCTGAAGAATGTCGGGGCCACATACCAGAGACTAGTTAACGCCATGTTCGCAGATCATATCGAAAAAATCATGGAGGTATATGTGGACGATATGCTCGTCAAGAGCGTCACCATTAAGGACCACATCACGAACCTGGGCATCGTTTTCGACATCCTACTCCAATATGGTATGTGACTCAACCCAGACAAGTGCGTGTTTGGCGTACTTGGAGCAAATTCCTAGGCTTCGTAGTCAGCGAGAGAGGCATCGAAGCGAACCCTGAGAAGGTTCAGGCAATCCTCGATATGGCACCACCAAAGACAAGGAATGAGGTACAATCCCTCACGAGGAAAGTCGTAGCCCTCGCCCGGTTTATATCGCGCTTAACAGACAAATGCACTCCCTTCTTCAAGCTCCTTAAAACTCACCACACTGAGACAATCAATTGGGGGTCCAAGCACAACAAGGCCTTCCAAGGCCTCCGAGATTACCTGGCATCAGTGCCCACTCTTTCCAAACCCATTCCTGGGGAAGTCCTGTATATCTACCTCGCAATATCGGTTACAGCGATCAGTGCTGCCCTGGTCAGAAACGAGAACACTGATGAGCTACCAGTCTATTGCACCGGCAAGGGATTCAACGATGTCGAGTCCAGATACTCTGATATCGAGAAATTTTCCCTTGCACTCCTCACAGCTGCTCGGCGATTACGACAATATTTCCAAGCACACACCATACATGTCTTGACCAACCAGCCTTTGAAGCAAGTCCTCCAAAAACCGGAATCCTCGGGCAGGTTGGTAAAATGGTCCATCGAACTCGGCGAGTTGGACATTCACTATATACCGCGTACTGCTATCAAAGGGCAGGCTGCTGCAGACTTCATCGCAGAGTTCATACCCCGAGAGGATACCGAGCCCTAGGACCAGACTGTATCGGAACCCAACACCACCCCGACATGGACCTTTCATGTTGACGGATCCTCCACCAGTAATCTCAGTGGCGCCGGAGTAGTCTTAACTGACCCAGAGTGGCACACATACGAGTACGCATTACGTTCAAGTTCAAAGCATTAGACAACACCACCGAGTACAAGGCACTCATAGAGGGCATCCAGCTGGCAAAAGAGCTGGGCGTCACGAGCCTGGCAATCTTCAGCGATTCCCAACTTGTCGTCCACCAGGTCGGTGGCGATTTCCAAGCCAAGGAGCCACATTTGTCTCACTACCAATCCCTCGCCAAGGCTCTACTCCAACGATGTCTCACTAGCCACACAATCTCTTTGATCCCCTGGGCACAGAACAACAAAGCAGACGTTGTCGCTATGCTGGCAACATCGCCCCCAAACACCGATATGGGCGGCCTCAAGTTGGAAACCCTGGATAAGCCGAGTATCGACAAGGCGTTCTCGGAAATATTCTTTACAGAGAGCGAGCGCCCACCTTCGTGGATGGACCCATTCATCGACTACCTCTCCAAAGGTATCGAGCCACAGGACAAGACTATCGCCACGAGGCTCCGCAGAAGGGCAACATTATACACGGTCCGAGAAGGCAGACTGTACAGAAAAGGAAGGTCCTTCCCTCTGTTGAAGTGTATCTCCCTTGAGGAGGGGCAGCGAGTTCTGCTATCGCTGCATAGTAGAGTTTGTGGCAATCATGCGAGCGCGAGAAATCTGGCATTCAAGGTGTTGTGCGCAAGGTACTATTGGCCCACAATCGAGCAAGACGCAAAGCGTATCGCTAGCGCATGCCTCAAGTGCCATCAGTTTGCCAACTCCCCCCTTACACCTTCTGTACCGCTCTCGATCAACATAGCCCCTTGGGTGTAATGCCAGTGGGGGCTAGACTTCATTGGCAAATCCCCAACGACACCAGGACAGCTAAAATTCACCATTGTCGCAGTGGATTACAACAAGTAGGTCGAGGCCGAGACCCTGGCCACGATCACGGTGCAAAAAGTGATGAACTTTCTGTGGAAAAATATCTACTGCCGATTCGGAATCCCTGAAACAATCATCACCGATAACGGTGCCCAGTTCGACAACAACACACTCAGGGACTTCGTTGGCCAATATGGTACCATGATACGATATGCCTCCCCCGCGCACCCACAGACAAACGGCCAGGTCGAGGCTGTTAACAAGATAATCAAGCAGAACTTGAAGAAGAGGTTGGACGATGCCAAGGGCTTATGGGCAGAGAAATTACCCGAGGTCCTGTGGACGATCAGAACGACCCCGACAGAAGCGAATGGCGAATCCCCTTTCTGCTTGTCATTCGGTACAGAGGCGGCGATCCCTGTCGAGCAGGAGGTTCACAGCGAGAGGGTCGCATGCTTCGACCCACTCACCAACTCAGACGGGTTGAACCTCGACTCTGACCTCTTGGAAGAGCGCCGCGAGCGAGCCCACCTCCACAATATCAACAACAAACAGCTTATCGCTCGCTACTATAACGCCAGGGTCATGCCTCGCCTCCTCTCCATTAGGGACTGGGTGATGAAAGAGAAAATGTCAACTCCAACAGGGCTAAAGGCCACCTGGGAAGGGCCATACGAGATCACTGAGGCCGTTGGACCCGCTACCTTCTACTTGAGGGGAGCGGACGGCGTCATTCTCCCACATCCATGGAATGCCCAACACCTCCGCTACTATCCTAAGTAGAGTGCGGCACCCAGGCTGTGCAGTCCCCACCTCGCTATCGCCACCACCCCATGCCTGTAAGCACCAACACCATCTTTCTGCCTTTAATTTAATGTATTTTTGCAAACTGCCCTCGCGCAGTAATGAATGACATGATATTGCCAACGAATGAAACACTCCTACACCTATCATTTCTTTACTGGTCAATTGCACCAAACGAATGCTAACGATTACTGGTCAATTGCACCATCCGACCTTATAATTGGTCAAATGTACTACCATCACTATCGCCATAGGCCTCATCGGCCACTACAATTACACGCAATAGGCACGGGCACGCTGTATAGCAATCCCAACTTATTGCCTACGCGTTCAATAATGTAAATGCGATATCGCTCACGGCCGGTTCTGCTGATACAGCATGATGCTGTCCCTCACAAACCCTTGCGCTGCCAGTCGCGATCAAATGAATGAATGAATGATACGCCATGAATGAATGAATGACACGCGATACTCCGCCATGAATGATACGCGAGACTCCACCACGAATGAATGAACGCTACGCGATACTCCGCCATGAATGAATGAATTCCTCCAAATGAATGAATGAGCGATACACGATACTCCACCAGGAATGAATGAATAAGCGATGTACGATACTTCGCCATTAAGCAGATAAATGAATGCCATGCGATACATCGCCACGAATGAATGAATGCTAACACTACGTGACACATCGTGATTCATGAATGCTCCTAGCAACTACGAACCGCCACGATATGTGATACAATGCAACAAAAAGAAAACTCCAACAAGATGCCACGCCAAACGAAAATGCTCAATGTCAAAGGTTCGCCACTCGCTCTCGCCCCAAGTCCCGATATCATACTACACGGTGACTTGCCCTAATTGCGATGCCCACACTCGCACTCCGCTGCCATGAAAGACGATGCACAATGAAAAGCAAGTACAGAAATGAAAGGCGATAACATTATGAAAGGGCGATACATCTCCAAAAAGGAAGTTCATTACAAAGGGCTTTGCGGCCAATAGCGATACACCAATTGTTACTCCATACAAATGCGATACACAACGACAACATGTTACATTTTAATGCAAATACGATCTACACCCTAGCATACGAATGAGATACACATACACCTATTCTCGTCACCCCTCAGACCAAGTTTGATTCTTTGGAATATGAGGAGCTCCGGAAAAAGATCATTGAATTGGAAGATTGATAGGCTGGCCGGGCTCCGGTGGGAAAGATTGGGGGCAGTACCACGGCACCACTCTCCGCCATATCTCCACCCAATCTCCATCGTTGTAGCCCACCGCGCCTCCAGCGATCGTAGTAATTCAATATTCTCACTTGGACGCAGCCTCAGTTCCCCACGAGTGCAGAATGCTCCGTCCTCCAAAGGGTGATGAAGCCGAACCCTTGTGAGATTAGGCTATAAAGCCCATAACCCAAGATGAGATTAAGCTATAAAGCCCAGAATTCTGGAAAAGCAAACTGCCAGAAGGAAGGAAAGATTTCAGAAGCAGAAGCACAATGAAAAACAATGAGAATGCCATGTTGAAAATATGATCCACCCACTTCCCTCCTCTGCCTATTTATAGTGGACTACCACCGCCATTAACCTCTCCCGGATAACCAATCGCCACGCTGTCTTAATGACATGCAATAATGACAAGGCAACCAATCGACAAAGCAATAAATACGTTCAACGCACGGGGGACTATCTCCCAACAATGTCTATTCCCCATAAAATTTTCATGTCCCAATGCAAAACGGGCATACCAAAAAGCAGACCAATCTGTCAATATCTCGACAAAATCTAACGCATTTACAGGAGAAGCAAGCTTATCGCTAGCACAAAAACAAAACAAAGAAAGTTACTAAGTCTCGCCCTCGGCACTGCGTTCCCTCTCCCCTACTCGATCTCGCTTCCCCATTCCACCTTGCTCCCCAACATTTTCGCCCTGCAACTCGCCCTCGATATCCATGCGCACTTCCTCTGGATCGCCGGTAGCACCCTCGGCCTCGAGATCGCCAGCCTGGCCCAAGACATGCTTTGTTTCAGTAGGCCCACGGATCACAATCCCAGTGCTTCGCCCACCGCTAGCAGCGCTGGCTTGCAATCGCGCCGCTTTCTTCGCCTGTATATCGCGACAATCTTCTCTTGATCAATCCAGCAGGCCGCGATACCGTCACGGATCAAGTGAAAGGCCCCATCCGAAAAGGCTTTGTTCATCTTCTCTTGAAAATGGGCGGACCGGAGATAGAGATCCACCGCCTTGTCCGCGCCATCCCGCTTAGCCTTATGGAGTTAGTCAAAATGCGTCTCGACAGCGGTGCGCAACCAAATGCAGTCCTCGGCAAAGCTGCTAGCAGCTCGAGTCTGTTGCTCCACTAACTCCTTCCTCAGTCGCTCCATCTCTGCCTCCCTCTCACCTGCCTGGAGCTCAACAACTCGCAAGCGGTCATCCTCTCCTTGCGGAGTACTAACCTGTCCCTCCAACTCCAACACACGATCAGGGTAGGGGGCCAAACTCGCCGAGGCCGCATCGCGAAGCTCCAACTTGGCATCACGCTCCGGGACTTGCCTCTCCAGCTCTCGCAACCGCTCCTTAGCCACTCCAACCCGGGCCCTAACCTGATCCAAAGCCTTCAGGCCATCCTCCACCCGCTGTAGTTTCTCGGTCAGATCTAAGTAGGACTCCCTCAGCGAAGCGATAGCATCCTCCGCCTCCTGACGACGGGACCCCTCGATTGAGAGTGATTGCTCCAACTCCATCCTTCTCGCTATCCCCTCGTCAATCGCTCGCCTCATATCCTCGCCCTCCACTCGGCCTTGGTCCACCGCATTTTGAAGCTCGCGCGCCCACTCCCTTTCAGCATCCAGCTCCCCCTGCAGTCGGGCTATCTCCCGATCAAAGTGGGCCACCAGCTCGGCGGAGGCATGGTAGCTCATGTTCACAGCCTGCATCAAACACCAGAATCAGCACCTCCAAATGAAAGAAATGAGAAAATAATGCACACCTAAATTCATAGTGATACATACCCTCATCAGCCTCTCATGCGCTTCCCGATACCCCAGGCGAGGATCCTCAGCAGTCACACGACCCCGATCACGATGACAATTCCACAGGTCGGCAACCATATGGCGGATGCCACCATCAGTGACCCCAATCTCGCCAAACGTACGGGCGAGACCCCCGGTAACCTCATCGCGAGAACCCCGCCAGCCCCACTTGTAGACCTCGAGCGCGAAGCACCACCAACTCGAGACCTCTTGCTCCGCAAGTATTGATACTGCCATAGACTGAGGGACTCCCGAGACGAAGCTGCGAAGCTGTCCTCTTCCTCGACCCAGCTCCATCAGTGCGAGCACAAATCTCCAACACTCGGGTCCCGGCCACCTCGCCGACCTGGGCGTAGGTCTCGGTCTCAGCAACCTGCGTACCCCCAACATCAACCTCCTCAATCCCCTCAACCTCAGGCTGTGCTTCAGTAACTTCAACCACTGGAACGGCGTCACCAACAGCTTGCCTAGTCACCTCAGCCTCGCCACTAAAAATAGTGATAACATCCCACGATGCCGGAGCCCTGACATCGCCACCAAAAACAGCGTCCAGCTGTTCCAACACGGCATCTTGAACCAGGCGAGCCCGAGCACTGGTATCGCTTTGGCGCCGCTGATAAGCTCATAAATGTACATGATTTTGTATTGATTTCTTCATGTTTTCTTAGCTAGTTTTCCATCTATTTGAGTCATTTACTTTATTTTTATGTTTTGTAGGTGTTATGGAGCAAAGTAGAAGAAAGGAAGTTAAATCAGTAAATCTGCCTGTGCAGATCAGTCAACTTCGACATGAAACTGAGAGCAGCTCAGAATGAACTAGACAGCTAGCTTTACATGCTTGGAAATCCTTGGATGTCTAGTTTCCAGAAATTTTAACGGTTAATTCATATCATTTTTCTACAAGAAGTTATGGCCGATTTAGTACAGCAAGGTCGGGCAGTCTGAGAATCTGACACTTTGACGGAAATCCATGATTTGAGGCCCGAATTCCTTTTAGAAGCCCACCGACGAGTATTAACTGAATATCTCTGTTTGTTAGAGATATATAACATATATTTTTATTGGTGAAAATTATTAGGAATCTTAGAGGAGAAGCTACTTGAATCCTAAAAGGAAAAGAAGTGAAAATCTCCTAACCTAAGCAATAAAAGAGGAAAGTGATCAGTTTGGACGTGGAGGGCCGCACAAGAGAAAAAAAAAGAACGACATCTTCTGCCTTCAGCTAGCCGCCATCTCTTCCTCTTCCTTTCTTCTAGTTTTTGTTTTCTTCATGACTATGTCTAGCTAAATACTTTGGTAGCTAGGGGCAATTTCAAAGCCCCAAACATGTTCAATTCATATTGAAGACAATTCAGTTTTTGGTTTTCTATATTATCAATTGAGTGTTTGTTTCACTGTGTCTACAGGATGAATCATTACTTATTTGTTTAGGTGCGCAACTAAATGAATAGGTTAGGGTTCTAATGCTAGGAGTAACACTAGATTCGTATATGTCGTGTGTTGATTCCAATTGAGTAGCAAAATGTTTTCTTGAATTACATGTGACTCAAACCCTAGGTTTAGCAAGACTACAATGTACTTGTGACCCTAGATTTATCCAAACCCTTTTATTGTGTTAAAGTTAGACATCCGTAGGGTCTCTAGTTAGCTTTAGAGAGAGAGAGAGAGAGAGAGTGAGAGTGACACGAGATGTATAGTGGTTCGTCTCCCGCCTTAGCGGGAAACTACGTCCACTTGAATGTTACACTAGTGTGTTGAGCCTTGCGGCCCAAGGGGATTACAAAAGATGTAATGGGATGGATTGAGTTGTGGGAGGAGGCATTCATTTTATAAGTGAAGGAATGCTTCTCCTTTACATGGTTTTCGATGTGGGACAAGCAAACAACTATTCTAGTATAGAAATGCATATTGTGGAGGCAACTTGGCAAGGCCGGAAATGTGGCTTCCCGGCGACGGATTTGCGACTTCCGGATACCGTAGCGTAGCTTGAACATAGGGCTACAAGATGCAAGTAGCGGTTGGGCCTCTCCATGGCTTGTGGGTGTCCCAAAGAGGGTGTTAATTATGCTTGGTGAGATAGCAAACTAGTCTTGCTAGTAGAGGTATCTACAAGTCCCCGAAGTCTGCAAGCAAGAGGAGCTTCTTGGTTGGGGAGTTCAAATCATGAAGTCACCAAGCATAAGTAATATCCGAGAGGCGCACGGCCCCTACAAGTCCCCGAACTCTGTAAGCAAGAAGGGACTCGTTTAATCCTGCACAATGAGACAAAAAAAAACGCGCATATGTAGAATGCTTGTTGTATTGGTTACCGTTCGTATTTAATGGAATGCGAAAAGAATTCGATTTGTAGTGAGCAACAAATGGTAGAAGAATTCAATATTCCATTGATGTGTATGAACATGTAAAATGTTGGTAGTTGTATATGTGGATTTTATGACCATATAACACGCACAATAGATAGTGGTAAGTGTAATGGGTGTCCAAAGTAATTTTGTGGAAGTAGTCCCCTTGACATATAACGAAGCGTTTGTGAACTTGAGGCTTAAGTAAAACATGTTGGACATGATCGAGCAAGGTGGGTTGTTCGAGCAAGTTGGGTGTAGTTGAGTGTGTAGGCGATGTGCGAGCATGCGAGGCGTGGCCCAAGCGCAAGTCGTGGCCATACTCGATACCCAAGCAAGTCGTAACCCGACCAAGTCGTTTATCCGAGCATGTTTTAGTAAGTCGTAAGTGTCACAAGCTTCTAGATGAGTGTCACATATTTATTTAATTGAGTTGCAATTAAGTAGTAGCATGGCATATGTGTATAGCATGTACTTGTAGTAAAGTTGCTAATAACATGTTGTAGGCATGCTTAAGGGTTATAGAGACATGTATAGCCATGGCATTGGCAATAGCTCAAAGTGTAATTACACGCTAAAAAGTAGCACGCAATTTAACCCTGCAAAATGTAGTTGTCAGTATAGGATAAGCAGGTATCGTTCATTCCGGGGATTGAGGGTACTCCTGTAATTGTGTAAACAAATAAATAATTAAAATAATAAAGTATTATTTACAAAAATAATAAAAAGTCACAAAAACGTGACTGCAGCTCCTACTGAACCGCAGTCGAAAAACAAACTAAAAACCTAACTAAAACAACCCAGAAAAATACGAAAATTTACAGAAGTATACTAGACACGTAAAGTGTCTAGCACACAAAATTTGGGAATTTTTGGAGTTGATTTGCTATGGAAATAAAATACAGAAAAACAGAGAACAGAAAGAAAAACGAAACTGAAGCAGATTTGAAGTTGGTTGATATCAAGATAATGAAACTAGCTAGGAAGGAAGTATCCACCCCTAACAATCACACACAACACACTTTGTCCAATTTATCACCAATTAACTTAGTTGAAGATACTCAGATTGGCTCGGTACGCTTGAACACAACCTATTACTCTTTCTTACCTTGTACGCTAGGCAGGAAGTGCTCTACACCTAGACTATTCCCAAGCAATGCAACCTAAAGGTACGTTTATTAGATTAAACATGCAGAGATCATTAAGTTTGAAAAGAGTTTGAGCAATCACTAGGCATCGCAAATAACTTAGAGCCTTGCTAAACCTAGGATTTTGTTTACTTGCTAGTGAAAACTACCAATTACTTCTCTAGATAATTTGAGGAATCCAACTATTGATCCAGGCATCAAACCATCAAAGTATTAGAACCCTAGCATGCATACTAAGTAGTCCTCCAAACCATACAAACATAGAATTCATCAATGAGAAATTGGTAAACAAAACCTCAACTTTATTAATTGAAAACAAACCGAAAATCAAAGCATGTTATGGATCATGTCTAGGGGCTTCAACAGCTCCCTTGCTACTGGAAATTTAGTTACACATAATTGGAATCAAAAACACAAAGGAGTTCATGAGAAAGGAAGACAACAAAAATCAGAAATTGGGAAAAATACGATCAATGATCGATCTTTGAGAAACAGTGATCGATCGTCTCTGGTGTGATTTTGCAGTCTTGCTTCTTCTTCTTCTTCTTCTTCTTTGGTGTGTCTCTGGTTCTTTTTTATGTGATATGGTCTGTATGTGGTTGGTCACTCTATTTATAAAACATGGAAGGAGGCCCCTTTATGTAGGAGTTGCAAGTTTCAAGGGCACTCTTGCAATTAGGCCAAGCTTGTTTACTTGTTCTATTTGATTTTCTCTTCTTAGGCTGAATTCTTTGACTTGTAGATCCTTTACAGCTGATATAAAACATGCTAACAGCTCATATAAAACGTGTATAACTCAGCAAAGGATCCCCAAGAAGCCTCAAAACAATCTGCCAAGAGATAAGGAAGGTGACTTCCTTATCTGCCTCACTTAGGATTGCCTTTTTAGCCCTTCTTTTAACTCAGTTTCATTTTAGCTTTGAATGTGATTTTTAACAAGATAACAGCCTTGATGTTGATCTTTAAGAGTGTATAAATATCTTCTAAAAATCCCCTCAACTTGCTGCCCAAAAGCAGCCTTGAAAAGCCTTCAAGATAAGGTCTGTCAGAAATTTCCAGATTTTCCTTATCTTCTGGTCAAATTTATGGGCTTGTACCCCGACCTTGTAGCTATCTTTCTGAACGTTTCTTAGGCCTATAATGCCCTATGATATCATTTATTGACGTCCAAACAATAACCTTCCAAAAGACTTTCCAAGAAAGTCTCCAAAAGACAGCTCCAATATGCTTCATAGATAAGACTGAAGGTGGAAAGCTGATCAGGATGCCTACTTTGTGCAACGTTTCTGACTTCATCCTTGACTATTATGACCACTTGATTTGGCTTTGTTGTTGTGAAATATCTGGTTTTCAAATATAGTCAAGAATTGCTGCCATGGTGCACTCAAAATATCTTCAAAATGGGGTCCAAATATAGAAGAAAATAAGGCAGATTCCAGTTTTCATATTTTGCTTCTCAGCAACTGTTTTGCACGAATTTTTCCACAAGCTTCCCTTCTTGTTTCTGACCACATAAATGGTTGTCCTTCATCTTTTGCATCATTATTATACATCTGAGCCTTAACTTGCCACAATTGATCTCCTATTTTTCCATGGTTGATCCACAAACCTCCTAAGAAAATAACAAAGTTAGTTTGATCTTTTTAACGAAATAACTAAGCAAAAGTGTAAAGGATTAAACTATAAATTCGTCGCATTTTATGCTCCTATCAAATTCCCCCACACTTAGCTTTTGCTAGTCCCTTAGCAAAATCAAAAACTAACAAACCAAAAAGACTAAGACACAAAACAAAGAAACCAACGAAAAATACTAAGTATGGAAAACGAAAAACACAAGGACTACAAGAAACCAAAAACGTAAAACAAAAAGCAAAACAGAAAGAAGAAAAATGTCACACATAAAAGACTAAAACAAAAACTAAATTCAAAGACAAAGAACAAGATGTTGACATCACAAAGACCTCTATTGCCCTTTAACATATTGTCTCAGAAATCTCATACTTTCAAGTCACCAAGATTAGTACTTAACCAAGAATCACATCATCAAGATATTCAAGTGTTAATTACAAAATATAATCCACATATAAGCATGTAAGACTTGGGAGTAAACAATGGTGGTGGGTGGAGCTTAACATATTTCAAACAAGTCATGATTCAAACCTCACATGGATATATCAGTCTTTCTTCTCTCAGATTCAAGGCTCATGCTTAAAAGCTTATAATCACTCAATTATATGTGAGAGAAAATATTTTGAGGCAATCAAATAGCTCACATATATAAGAAATGAAAAGCACTTTGTGAATATAATTTTTTTCAAGATCTCATGAAAGATATCAACTACTTGCACAAATGGACCCAAGCCATAGGTTCAACTTTTAAAACTCATCTCCACAGATCAAAGGCTGTCCCATTTTAAGGATCAAAAAGGTCTTTATAAAGGGTTGTAAAGGGGCCAAGGCTTAAGATTTAAAGAAACAAAGGGATAGGAAAATCACAAAGTATCCTAAAAACCTAGTAGAGCACTTATTAATGTAGAGAGACTAAATTTCGAATCCACCATGCAAACATGACGCCATGTATCCTCCAAAGCTTTATAAAAGGGCCAAGTGACATCATGTTGGGCCTATGCTTCATTCTAACCTTCTCTTGAACAAGTGTGAATTGGACAAAGACCAAATTTCTCAACAATGGGCCTTCACTTTAAAACAAACTCCAAATCCACTAAGTACAGGGAACTAAAATCCATAAACATAAACAATAACACAACTTTTTTATTTTTTTTTTATTTTGCCGTAATATTCTTTTTTTTTTTTTTTTTTTTTTCAATTTCATATTTTTTTTCGGCAAATACATACAAACATTACATATGGACAAATCTACCCCCACACTTGAACTTCTTCATGTCTTCAAAAGTCTTCCTTGACGCCAAAACTCCAAGCAAAGTCTCAAAAATATGCTCCACTAAGTCTTTAGAACCAAGGGTAAAGATATAACTATACTAAGGTTAAGGGTTAAGGAATATCGAGGGTGATGAAATAAAAAAAACTCAAAGTAGGCTCAAAATGGTTAAACTAGGGGAGTCCCACGACGGGCACAAATAGGGAAACAGGCTATATTTGGCTGTGGTGGTAAAAATCCTAAGTTCCTTTAATCCTTTCCGAAATCAGGGACATGTATTGATAAAAGTTTCAACAAGCATAAAAGTGAATTCTAGCATTCTCTAGTCCATCAAACTTAATCTATGACATGTAATCAATCAAGATGAAAGAATAATGAGATCAACAAAATCATCGCCAAGAAAATAAGAGTATAATTCATTTTTTTCATTAATCACTCAACAAAGAAAGGGCACATGGCTCAAATTCTCACAAGGGTTATTATGAATCATAACTTATCATCCACATGTTCATATTCTGTACCAAAGTTACGCATGCACCATATCTACTACACATTCATATGCTTTTCATAAATCATAATTAACCAAAGAATATCATCAAATATTATCCCAATCTTGTGATCCTCTTTTAGCCTTAATTTCAGAGATATAAGCTCATCCTAGACAGTTAATAGGGCATCCTAAGACTCAAAACAAAACAAAAACAAGAACAACACAAAAAGTGACGCAACATACAAGAAAAAAAACGTTTTGGACTTAGGGATATTTCTCTTCTCCTTTCGGTAACTCCTTTGGAACATGACCAGGTGAAGAGAGGAACGATTTTGGCGGAGCTCACTTGATTGACAGGGGACGAGACCCTTTGTCAGCACTTCTCATATCCAAACTAGACCTTAGACATCACATCCCATTGGATGCGCCTACGATGAAGAAGATATTTACCCAAAATTCATTTTGACTCTAATAATAAACAAACAAACAAACAAAAAGATTTTTAAATTTTCTGATTTTTCCGATTTTTTATTTTGTTTTTTCTTTTTATGACAAAAACTAACTACAAGCATTAATCCTTCCCCCCACACTTAAATCATACATTGTCCTCAATGTTAAACAAGTTAGAGCATGTAATGAACAATTATCATGTGAAAGGAATGAGTAACTCAAGAAAACCTAAAAACAAAAAATAAAAATGCAAATAACATAGATACAATCAGAAAATAGTAATAGAGGAGATAGAGTTTAAGAGAGCAAATCTGCGTTGATGGCTCCTCCACAGCTACGGTTGAAATGGGTTGCCTCCCATGCAGCGCTTAATGTTTAAAGTCTTTCAGCCTAGACTTGTACCTCCATTTACTCCTTTGGAGGAGCGGTATGCGGGCGAGTGGCAGCCTTCTTGCTGGTTTCAGCCTTCGGAGGAGGGTTCTGATGGAGTGACATAAATAAAAAAAAACGGGGGAGGCAAGGTTCGAAACCTTAACCTGCTGCACGAAACCTTTGTCCCCAACCACTGGAGCACAAGCTGTGCTTAATATAATGTGTACAAATTTTATACTTATTATGTCATAAACGAACATAATAAAAATAAACGAGAGGCGAGGTTCGAACCTCAGACCTCTTGTACACGAACTTTACACTCAACCACTCGAGCACGGCTGCTCACGTTATTATCCATACCAATCCTTTTATTTAAACCAACTGTTTCAACTGTTTCAACAATTCGGCACAAAACATCCAAGACTGTTGCAGAAACCCAGCCCAACGTATCCAAAACTGTTACAGAAATCCGGCCCAACTCATCCAAAACTGTTTCTGAAACTCGGCCCATCAGGCCTCCACCCACAGCTACAGTGATGCCTTGATCCGAGACAGGCCCAAGTACGGCCCACTTGTGTCACGGCTTATCCCTTCCGTGATTTACGGCAGTCAAATCTGCTTTCGGCTACAGCTATCTGCCACAGCGCTTCGAGATTCCCTCGGTCCCCTTACACGCTCTCCACGCGCCAACAACTTTTCCGGGTTTCAGGGCGACTTTAATCCAACGCGTAGAATGAATCACAGGAATCATCCATCCAACGGTGGAGATCTGCTCACCTTGCTCTATAAATAGGTGCATTCTGAGGGCGCAACTGTTCACTCCAAAGGAACGAAAATCTCTCTTGAGTTCCAGCCCCTCTCTCCCAACTCTTCAGCTTTCCTCTTCTTTCAAAACTCAAAATATTTCTTCTTCGATTCAATCCTTCTCTTCTGATCTTCTCTCCCATCTAGTTGATTCAATCCCATCTTTCCTCTGAACTTTCAGATCTCCAACACACCATCATCATCCTTAATCCCTTTAACAACAACTCCTTCAAACACTCGACAACTTTACTCTTCGATCTTCACATCCCCTCAACCCATCACCATGGAACCACGAACTCTGCAACTGATGGAGCTACAAACCCAGCAACAAATCGAGGATGGAGGAAACAACCAAGCAGCCGGGAGTAGTGCCAACACAGATTTCTGGCGAAGCCGTGCCAGGTGGGTTCCTACTCCAGATCAAATAAGGATCCTCAAGGATCTTTACTACGACAAGGGAGTTAAGTGCCCAACTACAGAGCACATTCACGAGATCTGTCTCCAGCTGAACCAGTATGGACATGTTGAGGGCAAGAACATTTATTTTTGGTTCCAGAATGTCAGGGCTCGAGAGAAGCAGATGAAGAGGTGCAATCAGGCTGCTCAAGTGCCCATGGGAACTAGTTCTCCTGGTACTGGTGGATCCATTGATCTCAATTTTGGGTCCACTGGTTCTACTGGTGCTGGTGGATCCATCGACATCAATTTTGGGCCAGCTGGTGGATCCATTGACATCAATTTTGGGTCCACTAGTTCTACTGATGATGGTAGATCCATTAATCTCAACTTTGGCTCCACCGATTCTACTGGTAATGAAGGATTTCTTGATTTAAATTTTGTTTCATATTCTTCCTCACACTTCAACACTAATACCAGTACAACTCTTTTGGCACAACAGGAGGACAAACATCCCTGCAACAACGAGGAGGAGATCACCAGGAGATTGAAACCCTTCCACTATTCCCCATGCATGGTGAGGACATCTTGGGCATCATGAAGACTACTTCCGAGAGAGGTAGCGGTTATGGCGGTGGCTCTCACATTTCCCTTGAGCTCAGCCTCAACTCCTACAGAGATGCAGACATGGCTTAGTATAGAGTATTATTATTATTATTATTATTATATTTTATTTTATTTTATTTATTTATTTATTTATTTTTTTTTTTTTTTGTAAAAAAAGCTGAATTTAATAAGACTGAATGAATGCATATTATTTTATTATTTTTTTATTTATTTATTTATATTATTTTATTATTTTATTATTATTTTTATTATTTTTTTTATTATTTTTTTTTATTATTTTTTTTTTAAAAATATAGGACTCAAAAATATTTATAGGACTCAAAAAGAAAGACAAAAATATTTATAGGATTCAAAATGAAAGACAAAAATATAAATCCCTTCCCCCACACTTAAATATTGCATTATCCTCAATGTAATCAATTAAAAGCATGCAATGAAATAAGTAAGCATATAGGGATGGAATTTACGAAAATAACTACTAAAACAAAAAGAAAATGGAGGAGTAAAAGGGGAAGAGAAAGCAAATCTGATTATATTCTGAATTGGGTTGCCTCCCAAGCAGCGCTTGTATTTTACGTCTTGCAGCCAGACGGTACCTACATTAAATAAAGTTAGTAACTATAATTAACAAAGAAATACAAAAAAAATATAAACAAGTAACTATGAATTACAAACTACAAGTATAATTAACAAGTATTTTGTACATAAGACACAAGTTAAGTACACAAGTGAGTATAAAACGTGAAAAGTATTTTTACAAGTATAAAGTGTGAAACAACAAAATAATTTACACGTATAGAGTATTCACAAGTATTTCTTTTGTTATAAACATTATTGATATCGAATCAAATTCCAAGCGGTAAATCAAGTGAACGTGCGGCCCAAGTATAGTCGCCTAGACACAAATTCCCCTTAGCATCCTTTGGGCAACCTTACTAAAATGGCCAGGTGGGGGAGGACGAACACGAGAGGAAAAATCCATTTTGGCATGAGCTACTCCCACATTGTGGTTTAGGCCCATTTGCAAGCACTTCTGGATTCAAAAACCCGTCATGAACGTTGTCCCCTTCCTAGACACCATTCCACATAGGCTATACTTACTAAGATGAAAAAGGTCATAAGTGTGAAGACAGTTCAACAAGTGTTAATAAAGGCCGCTCTCAACCTTAAAGGACCTGAACTAGGTACCATTAAAGGGTTTAGGCCGATATTAACAAAAGAGACTTCACCTATTCCTCTCAATTTACAACCTACAATTAAAATTCGTGTTCAATAATATAAATAATATTTAAACTAAGTTTCAAACAATTTATATACAACAATTATATACGATAAATGACACAATTTAGCAAGTGATTTTTCAATCCCCGGCAACGGCGCCAAAAATTTACACGCTAAAAAGTAGCACGCAATTTAACCCTGCAAAATGTAGTTGTCAGTTTAGGATAAGCAGGGATCGTTCATTCCGGGGATTGAGGGTACTCATGTAATTGTGTAAACAAATAAATAATTAAAATAATAAAGTATTATTTACAAAAATAATAAAAAGTCACAAAAACGTGACTGCAGCTCCTACTGAACCGCAGTCGAAAAACAAACTAAAAACCTAACTAAAACAACCCAGAAAAATACGAAAATTTACAGAAGTATACTAGACACGTAAAGTGTCTAGCACACAAAATTTGGGAATTTTTGGAGTTGATTTGCTATGGAAATAAAATACAGAAAAACAGAGAACAGAAAGAAAAACGAAACTGAAGCAGATTTGAAGTTGGTTGATATCAAGATAATGAAACTAGCTAGGAAGGAAGTATCCACCCCTAACAATCACACACAACACACTTTGTCCAATTTATCACCAATTAACTTAGTTGAAGATACTCAGATTGGCTCGGTACGCTTGAACACAACCTATTACTCTTTCTTACCTTGTACGCTAGGCAGGAAGTGCTCTACACCTAGACTATTCCCAAGCAATGCAACCTAAAGGTACGTTTATTAGATTAAACATGCAGAGATCATTAAGTTTGAAAAGAGTTTGAGCAATCACTAGGCATCGCAAATAACTTAGAGCCTTGCTAAACCTAGGATTTTGTTTACTTGCTAGTGAAAACTACCAATTACTTCTCTAGATAATTTGAGGAATCCAACTATTGATCCAGGCATCAAACCATCAAAGTATTAGAACCCTAGCATGCATACTAAGTAGTCCTCCAAACCATACAAACATAGAATTCATCAATGAGAAATTGGTAAACAAAACCTCAACTTTATTAATTGAAAACAAACCGAAAATCAAAGCATGTTATGGATCATGTCTAGGGGCTTCAACAGCTCCCTTGCTACTGGAAATTTAGTTACACATAATTGGAATCAAAAACACAAAGGAGTTCATGAGAAAGGAAGACAACAAAAATCAGAAATTGGGAAAAATACGATCAATGATCGATCTTTGAGAAACAGTGATCGATCGTCTCTGGTGTGATTTTGCAGTCTTGCTTCTTCTTCTTCTTCTTCTTCTTTGGTGTGTCTCTGGTTCTTTTTTATGTGATATGGTCTGTATGTGGTTGGTCACTCTATTTATAAAACATGGAAGGAGGCCCCTTTATGTAGGAGTTGCAAGTTTCAAGGGCACTCTTGCAATTAGGCCAAGCTTGTTTACTTGTTCTATTTGATTTTCTCTTCTTAGGCTGAATTCTTTGACTTGTAGATCCTTTACAGCTGATATAAAACATGCTAACAGCTCATATAAAACGTGTATAACTCAGCAAAGGATCCCCAAGAAGCCTCAAAACAATCTGCCAAGAGATAAGGAAGGTGACTTCCTTATCTGCCTCACTTAGGATTGCCTTTTTAGCCCTTCTTTTAACTCAGTTTCATTTTAGCTTTGAATGTGATTTTTAACAAGATAACAGCCTTGATGTTGATCTTTAAGAGTGTATAAATATCTTCTAAAAATCCCCTCAACTTGCTGCCCAAAAGCAGCCTTGAAAAGCCTTCAAGATAAGGTCTGTCAGAAATTTCCAGATTTTCCTTATCTTCTGGTCAAATTTATGGGCTTGTACCCCGACCTTGTAGCTATCTTTCTGAACGTTTCTTAGGCCTATAATGCCCTATGATATCATTTATTGACGTCCAAACAATAACCTTCCAAAAGACTTTCCAAGAAAGTCTCCAAAAGACAGCTCCAATATGCTTCATAGATAAGACTGAAGGTGGAAAGCTGATCAGGATGCCTACTTTGTGCAACGTTTCTGACTTCATCCTTGACTATTATGACCACTTGATTTGGCTTTGTTGTTGTGAAATATCTGGTTTTCAAATATAGTCAAGAATTGCTGCCATGGTGCACTCAAAATATCTTCAAAATGGGGTCCAAATATAGAAGAAAATAAGGCAGATTCCAGTTTTCATATTTTGCTTCTCAGCAACTGTTTTGCACGAATTTTTCCACAAGCTTCCCTTCTTGTTTCTGACCACATAAATGGTTGTCCTTCATCTTTTGCATCAGTATTATACATCTGAGCCTTAACTTGCCACAATTGAGCTCCTATTTTTCCATGGTTGATCCACAAACCTCCTAAGAAAATAACAAAGTTAGTTTGATCTTTTTAACGAAATAACTAAGCAAAAGTGTAAAGGATTAAACTATAAATTCGTCGCATTTTATGCTCCTATCATGTAAGAGCGTAAAAGATAAGATAAAGTTACTTATCTTATGCCGATTTGGAAGCTAGCGGAGTTTGGCCGAGCGTGACGGTCTATTGCTTGTGGCGGATAAAGTATTCCGATAATGCACGTCAACTCGTAGTTGAGGTTGAATGCTCGATAGAAATAGAGATTTCCTTGAAACAAAATATATGATTAATATGTGGATTTGTAAAATCAACATCACTAATTTGCATATGTACTTTGATAAAGTTGTAAGCAAAGTGTAGAAGCAAATGTAGTAGTTGATGACAAATAAGTTGTACATATATATATATATTTTTTGTTGAATAGTCATGTGGTTGTGTGCGTAGCACATGCATGACATAGTGGCTATGTTTAATAATTAAAAGTCATGCTCTTGAGATAAATGAGAGTAAGGCATAATTAAATGAATCTGATAACACAGGATCCTATTAGATGTCAAGGTTGTGTGGAACAGAGGCATGTGGTGTTCAAAGCTTGCACTGTGCACGGGTGTATGCACATGATAGTTACTAAGAGAAAGTAGCTGATGCCTTTTAATAAAGAGTATCCTGTCAGTGGGCACATGGGATGAAAAGACTTGACAGACTAAGAGAGTGTGCATGACAAGTCAATTATGCTTTTTGTCAATGATGCATGCAGACACATGCGTGAATGTCCAAAGGCATGGTGAGTACTCCCTTCTAATAGCCTGGACATAGATATATGTTTATGTATATGTGCTGTAGGTGACAATTCGATTATGCTATTCAGATAAGGCTGAATGCATGGGTCCGACCACATAGCTGCATGTATGTATATATATAAAAGCCCAGAGACATGTATGAATGCCATACCGCACCGCTAACACAGGCATATATGTATAATTTAGAGCAAGGACTTAGCTTTTCGTGATTCAGAGATTCTGGGTATAGACCCAAGGTGCGGAGAGGTTTGAGGGGTGCCCAGAGAAAATGGCTGGTTGAGCAGATGTTGGTCAGCGGAGCTGGAGTTCGGCGAAGCTGGAGTGCAGCGGACCTGGAGCTCGGCGGAGGGTCCGAGTTCGGCGGTTCTTAGAGCTCAGCGGAGCTGGAGCTCGACGGAGGTGTTGCCGCTGGTGTCTCCTAGCAGTGTTTGTAGCTTGATGCGGACTTGGTGTGCAGCGGAGAGTCGGCGGGGCAACGGAGCGGAAAAGCCTTGCTGGCGGAGGATGGGACGAAGAAGAAGAAGGGTGGCCAAAGGAGATCTTTGGGTGTCCAGAGAGAATTGGCGCGGTGAATCTTGACGGAGATTTGCCGCTGGTGGTGGTCAGCGGAGCTGTGGCTAGCTTAGCGGAGGCTGTCCGGGCATGGCTAGCGGTGGTGTGCTCGTTGAAGCTAGCTGCTGCGTTTTACAGATCTGTTGGTGCGCTGGCGGAGGGGCTCGCTGGCGGAGGATGGCTAGCGGAGCTTTGTCCAAGTGTGTTTAGGCAGAGCGGAGTGATCAGATTAGCTATGCCTTTGTGGGCGGTTCGGCAGTGCCGCTGACATGAGCGGTGTCGTGGTCCGAAAGTTTGGAGGAGCTCGTGCCGGCATCCAGCGCTGGCGGAGGACCTGGTGCTCAGCGGTGGTTAGTTCAGCGGAGGAAACTTGGCCGGCGGTGATTTTCTGGCGGATGTTGCGATCACCAGGAGCCTGGCGGAGACCACGGAGCTCAGTGGGGAACTGGAGCTCGGCGGAGACTCGCTTGGTGGAGGCCTGCCGGCAGAGGTGGCTATCGGTGGTCCTGGAACTCAGCGGAGGAGGTTGGGCGGTGGTTCCACAGCGGAGGACGCTGGGCAGAGGCGCCTCAGCGGACGACGTTGGTACAAGCGATCAGCGGAGATGGGCGGAGCGGAGGCGCTGGCTGGGCAACTGGTGATGGGCCTATGGAGCGGAGCACTCGTCAGAGCTGGGCGGAGCGAAGGTATGGTGTTCTGGCGGAGAAGTTGAGCGGAGAAGAAGATCTGGCGGAGGTGGCTGGTTTGCCGCCAATTTTTCAAAATTTGTTTTTTTTTTTTTTTGAGGTTCAGCTTTGATCAACCATGGTTAGCGTTGACCAAGCCTTGTTCGGCGTTGACTTGCCCTAATGGGCGATGACCGACCCTCGATGGGCGTTGACCGACCTCACCGGGCGTTGACCGAGCATTGACTGGCCCCAATTTGATGTTGAATGAGCGTTGACTCGACACTTTCGGGTCAAAGTTCGTGGTAGGTGACGAAGCCTTTCTGTTGGCTTCCCACAGACGGCGCCAATGTTAACGTTAGAGATCCGTGGGATCTCTAGTTAGCTTTAGAGAGAGAGAGAGAGTGAGAGTGAGAGTGACACGAGATGTATAGTGGTTCGTCTCCCGCCTTAGCGGGAAACTACGTCCACTTGAATGTTACACTAGTGTGTTGAGCCTTACGGCCCAAGGGGATTACAAAAGATGTAATGGGATGGATTGAGTTGTGGGAGGAGGCATTCCTTTTATAAGTGAAGGAATGCTTCTCCTTTACATGGTTTTCGATGTGGGACAAGCAAACAACTATTCTAGTATAGAAATGCATATTGTGGAGGCAACTTGGCAAGGCCGGAAAGGTGGCTTCCCGGTGACGGATTTGCGACTTCCGGATACCGTAGCGTAGCTTGAACATAGGGCTACAAGATGCAAGTAGCGGTTGGGCCTCTCCACGGCTTGTGGGTGTCCCAAAGAGGGTGTTAATTATGCTTGGTGAGATAGCAAACTAGTCTTGCTAGTAGAGGTATCTACATATTGCTTAATGATTTTGATATGTTAAACTTAGCGAGCTTGTGTCTAGGTTGCATAATCGGAAATAGATTAAGTGGTGAGCTTGTATTCACTTAACGAGGAACTAAGAAAGGGTAATGGGTTAATTCGAGCTTTTGAGTTAACTTCGGGTAAATTCAATTGAGAATTAGGATTCCATAACTGAGTTTTGATATGATTGAGTGTGTTTTGTGGTGGAGAATGAGTCCTTAGCTTTGTTTCTATCAATAGTTTAAAGTTATAAAATCTGTTTCTGCTTTGTTATCTTACTGTGTTTAGTTTTACGTAAATTATTTCATATATCAAATCAACTCCGATTGTTCTGAAATTTTGTATGTGTGTTATTCAATGTGTATTTAGTGTCCTGTAAAATGTACAGAAAATTACATCTAGTCTAAGTTAGTTAATTTATTTATTTTCTTTAACTGTTCAGTAGCATAGTTTAGAGTAGTTTGTGACATTTGATTAGCAGTTTAGGAACAATCATCAGCGGGTAATGACCCTTGCTTGATCACTATATTACCAACGATGATATTTGAGAGCAAGGTTTAAGTTGTGCATCTTTAGACGTACCAGCCGCTCATCTTCCTCAAACAACTCCATGACTGAGATTTCCACTTCAACCACCAGCTCGGATGGCAGATCCATGACGCCATGCTCCACCCCTCCAGTAGAGACTCGGGGGGACTGCCTTGCACCTTCGTGATCCTCGGGGAGCTGGCGCTCAATGAGTACTTGGGAGAACTGACCAGCCTCGCCCGTCCGCTCCCGAGACTGAGTAGTTTCCTCAACAACTGGCTCGAGGTGGCCCTGACCCACGTGCCCCTCAACACCTGCCTGCTCCTCGGCTTGTTGGTTGAGATATTCCAACACGGTAGTGGGAAACCTCAGGTACATATCGTCGGGCAGCAGCATGTTCACCCGATGATCGGTTACACGTACTTTATCAGGCAGATCGACATCAACTCGCCTTGCCGTCTCCGATTCTTGCAGCAACTCCTTGATGATAACGTCGGTATCCACCTCCGCGTATGGGGCATCACTCTTGCTAGCAGCCTCACTAGACATATCCGCTGCAACACAAGAACATAATGTTAATAGAACCATAAACAGACCAAACGGTTAGACATCATAAAAATAAACAGCTCCTCACCCGGACGTCTCCCCAGCTCCGACCTCTCGTATATCGGGAGCCTACACAGGCGATAGAACCCCCTTGCTCCCCTGGGGAACGCGCCCCGCACCCTAGACACACGCTTCTGCTCTAGCGTAGTCAGGGTGGTCTCCTGCCTCACTACGATACAAAGACCTGCTATCGCCAGCGAGCATAAATATTTGATGGCAGATCCTCAATAATCGCACGGTCGCGTGCTCTAAAATTAACACACCCGCTATCGCCAGTCTTCGTCGAGTATTGCATCTTCAACAAAGAATTAAACTCGCCAATGCTGGGACACAACAACCTGCTAAGCTTCCACAGTAGCAACACTCCCATCAATTGCCTCAACGCATTTGGCGATAGCTGCCCCAACAATATATTCAGACACGACAGCATGTATTGCAACTCTTCCTGTATCGGAAACGTCAACCCACACTTGAGCTGGTACTCGTAAAAGCATGCCCACCCCACCTCGGGGTGGCTAAAATATTCACCATCCCTCAAGGGGCGCAACAATACGTTGCCCGGAATCCCCCAGGTCGCCCTCATTTCAGTGATCTGCTCCTCCGTCATACTCGGACCAGGTTGATCAATGGGCATATTGCCAAGGAGTAACTGCCCCT
This sequence comes from Rosa rugosa, assembly GCF_958449725.1. Taxonomy (NCBI): domain Eukaryota; kingdom Viridiplantae; phylum Streptophyta; class Magnoliopsida; order Rosales; family Rosaceae; genus Rosa; species Rosa rugosa. The sequence goes on along the minus strand of NC_084826.1, from coordinate 5,124,378 downwards.
GTGGCGAGCGAGGAATCTCCAATACCTCGACATTCTCCGCCTCAAGCATATCGGAACCCACAGTTTGCTCCGCCCTATTTGGAACTCCGTGAGACGAACCCTCGCCACCTCCTCGGGAACCGCTCACGGCGCCCCCGCAGGGAACACCCTCGCCACGAGTGCGAGACACACCCTCGCCACCTGCACGAGAAGCGCCGACACCACTGGGAGAAACTCCTTCACCTCCACGGGAGGAACTCTATCTCCTACCGAGACTGCGATGCTCCCGCGCCATACTGCGAGCGATACAAACAACTAGTCAATCGCTCCCTATCTATCGCCTTCCTCGACCCGCCCCGCAAAATTTCAAATCCTAATAACCTAACCCGAAGCCGCAACAGCAAGCCCAGCTCAACCCGAAATTCACCCTCTCCAAAACCTCACCGGACCTAATGCAACCTAGAATCCACCGGCAAATCTCCCTCCCGGAAAACGACCCCCCTCACAAAACCCACACACACAAACGCCCTCAGATAAACCCAGAAAGGCCAAGAGACAGCATACTTGTTCACTCCTCCGACCGGAAAATGGGAGCAACGACGCCAGCAAAACGGAATTCCGACCACGACCCAAAGGTTTCAGGCTTCTCACACGCTAAAGGCCCTAACTTTAATTTGTTCCTATCCCAATCTCCAACAAGAACACAGGAACAGTAACCACCCCCATATCTTCCCTCTGTCCTTATGTAGGGACCTCAAGAATGTAGGGACCGTTGGACGTGCAAGGACGACGACACCAGATCTGACCACGTGTCCGACATCCCTGAACGTTACAGAAGTTATGCGTCATCGCCTCGACTCCTTACCACTACGCCATTATTACATGATCCGGACTCCAGTGCACCAGGCTTCCCTAACATGAAAAACGAATGACATCACTACACGTGTCACCAGGGCATAGCATATGCGCCAAAAGACGCATGAAACCCTACCACCAATTTGCAATAGTGACACAACACCAAATGCGAGTATGATCTCCTCACCCCAGCCAAGACTACTCCTCTTCAGTGGGGACTTGGGGGACTGGCGGTAATGGTTGTATGGAAGCCACGTGGCATGAAATCGCCTTGAACTTCCAATACTTTTACCAAAGACAAACTCCCCACCCAAGAGAACTCTTGACAGGGGACTTGGGGGACTTGTTGGTATACACATACCTCCTAGGCACAAGTATCGGAAGCACTAGACTCGTATTGCCAATATAAGAACTAAGTAAAGCTCCCAGCCGGCGATCCCGATACCCGACGGGGCGATATCGGGATCCCGAGCGTCCCACACCAAAAGAAACGAAGCCAAGCTCCCACAAATCTGCTACAATAAGGGCATCTCCAACGACCCAAAGAGGTAACTGTGTACTATCACTTTCCATTATCATTATCTTATAACGATATTGACTTAGGCATCGGAGCGTTGAAGGCCGGCACACCCGGTCTTCCCTCTGACCTTGGTCTGTTTTGCAGATAAGCGAGACCGATAGCGATAGTAGCAGACCGAGACATCCTGTGTTTGGCTGGATCAGACCCCTCTCGAGACAGATCAAACACATCTTGTCCACATATACCTCTATTATTTTCCCGATATGATCTGTGAACATGGCGTTGACTAGTTTTTGATATGTGGCCCCAGCGTTCTTCAGGCCAAATGGCATTACCTTGCAATATAAACCCTTGTCGGTTGTGAAGGATGTGTGTTCTTGATCAGAAGGTTTCATAGCGATCTGGTTGTAACCCGAGAAGGTGTCCATGAAGCTGAGGAGCTTGTGGCCTGCGGTGGAGTCGACTAGCTGATCAATTCTTGGCAGGGGAAAACTGTCTTTTGAGCCTTGTTTAAATTGGTGTAATCGACACACATGCGCCATTTTCCCTTGGGTTTCTTTACCATCACAACGTTGGATAGCCATGTTGGGTAGGATACTTCCTTCACGAACCCGATATCTTGGAGTTTCTTGACTTCGGCCTGGATGGCTTTGTATTTTTCTTCCATGAAAGCCCTTCTCTTCTGCTTGATTGGGGGAACATCTGGTGAGATGGTGAGCTTGTGGGTCAGCAGTTCTGGCGATATCCCTGGCATGTCGGCGTACGACCATGCGAACACTTCCTGTCTGGTCCTAAGGAAGGCGATTAATTCTGTTTGGAGGTGTGGGTCCATCTTGGAGCCGATCTTGACCTTTCTTTCTGGTTGTGTGTCGGATATTGAGACCGATATCAAGTCTTCCAAGGCATCTGGTCTCGGGTGCTTAAGTTTCTGCTTATCTTCCTTCTTTTTACTGCGTGTATAGCAGGCATCCGGAGTCTCGGGGTCTTCCCTTAGACCTTCAGGCTTGTTTGATGGAGAAGGGAAGTCCGTGGTTAGGAGTACCTCTCTTCTGCCATGTCCCCGTACGATAGTTAAGGAGTTGCACTGTCTCGCTAGCTCCTGATCGCCTCGGATGGTGAGGATACCCCCCGGGGTGGGTATCTTCATCATTAACATGTGCCCAACAACAAAGCATTGAAGTCCCCTGTTAATGCTCAAAGTCTGGCGGTAGCCAAACCTCCGTTTAACGTGGGTCCGGTGGGCGGACCGCTACTTTGTATACTTGATGATCCTTGCTGGCTGCCAAATGAAAGACAGGGCGTCAGAGGGAGACCACGTTGGGCGGTCTTCACTTCTCCGATGCCTAAGTCAGTTGATACATATAGGCAGCACAATAATAAACGAGTAGTTAATGCGTAATAATGAAGAGAGAAGAGAGGACCTTTTATAGGTGAGGAGAGGTCTGATCTTCTCTCTGCTTTCGATGTGGGACTAATATGCTTCATTTCCCAGTTTCAGTAGCTTCTGATGCCGTCTTGGCAGAGTGCGTGGCGGCGCGTCAGCGGTGATCCCGGGGAACTCTTGTGCTCAGGCCGTGGCCCGCCTGGCTGCCTATCCGTGGGTCACTCCTTTGACGATAGTTGGTACTTCTGGCGGTACGATGAGCGTGGCTGATTATAGCTAATTATGCTTTGCAAACGTACATGTAGGTACAAGTCCCCCAAGTCCCCAGTCAAGGAGGGCAATCTTGGTTGGGGAGTTGATCGGCGGTTTGAAGCGTTTTCTTCCGCTAGACTTTGCAAAAGCATAATTAGCGTCAGTGCGTTGTCAGCCACGGATATTACTGAGCAAACGCTTTATACCCTTTCGGGTGGGCCCCTGCTAGGTCCCCAGGGAGTCCCCCACTCCCCGGCTAAGATGGACCTCCGGATGATCGCAAAATTTGTTTGGTGAGGGGGAGCTGCACGGAGCAGAGGGTGTTGGGTAGCGAACCCAATCATTAGTACCCGAGTGACGGGGGTCAACGTACCTGATCAGGGCCGTCGTAGACTGTTGACTAGTCCCCGTGTCCCGTAGGGACAATCTGACTGTAACGCCGCGTGGCGGTCGTTTTGTCAGAGTGAGGCGTGGCCTCGGGATCCGCCGCTGGCGGGTGTCCCCCCGCTGGGTTATAGCAGTAAACAGCGTCCAGTGGACGTGCTTGACGTTTCTTTATTGAGCGGTACCGCGCTGAATAAAGTACGCGACTTGCCAGATAAAAGAGGTTTCCGCTAGAGGTGTGTAGCGGAAGGCGCCCCGTTTGTATGATGACAAGGGAGAAGGTCCGCTGTTGGGAGACTTCGTGAATAACAGCTAGTGAAAAGTTCCGCTGGCGGGGTTCCGCCCAGCGGAGACAGTCACTTGGAGAGGACAAGTGAGAAGTTCTGCTGGCGGAGTTTCGCTCAGCGGAGACTGTCACTTGGAGAGGACAAGTGAGAAGTTTCGCTAGCGGGGTTTCGCTCAGCGGAGACCGTCACTTGGAGAGGACAAGCGAGAAGTTCCGCTGGCGGGGTTTCGCTCAGCGGAGACCGTCACTTGTAGAAGGGCGTACCAGTGATTGCTTTCGTGATATGCCTCGTCTGACGGCGGTTGACACGTGGCAAATAACTAGAGGGTTAGCGTGCGGAGACGCGTCTCCTCAGTCCGGCCGTCTTCTCGTCATTAATGCGAGTAATGATGGATTTCGTAACCGAGGCGACGCCTCGGTTAACCCGGAGGGTTAGTGCGAGTAGGGGACACGTGTACGGCTGGGGTGTGATGTCGTTTTCTAGCAGACGGCCCAGAAGCCTCTGATGTGGACATAAAAGGGGGGGAACGCATCGAGGAGGGACATCACAAAATCCATTCGAACCTTAGTCGTCTTCAAGCTCTGCCCATCCCAGATTGCAGAGAGAGTGTGCCGCGCGTTGGTGGAGTTATCGTGGTCGGAGAGACGAAAACTTCCGTCGTCAGGGCACAGCGAGCATCAGTACGCCAGAGAGTTCACGACTGAGGTTAGTGTTCTGGTTATCCTTCTTTTCGGTTTCGTGTTTTTGTCGATTTATGGGTTTGGTGGTTGTTTCTGGGATTGGTGTGTGAACTGGGTTTCTTGATGTTTGTCGGGGGTGTAAGATGAGATTTGGGGGTAGGTTATGGTGTTTGACAGAGAGTTGTCAGTTAGGGTTTTGCTAGATGGTTGAATCTGGGTTGAGGGGGGTTTGTTCATATTTTGGTATTTTCTGGGTAGCTGTTCGTGGTGTTCTTTGCTATACCTAATATAGGGATAGGTTAGATCCTTCTGTGGGCTAACTGATTTGGGTTTTAGGGTTTTGGGATGGCCAACGTCATAGAGATCTCGAGCAGTGAGGACTCCGGGTCTGACGTGTCAATCAGTGCGGCGGATAGGGTTTTTATTGACTCGTTGCGTCCGTCTGCCAGTGCGGGAACCTCACTGCCAGAGCCGCTAGACATCGAGCCGCTACAAACCATACCCTGGGAAGTAGTCATGGGTCGTACGTCGCGTCCGGAGAGTTCTAGGGCGGGTGAGGAAGCTGCTGCGCGGAATAGGAGTGAGGAGCGGCTAGCAAGTAACAGCGCCGCCAGTGGTTCCGCTGACGGGGGAAATGTGACGGGGGAGGAAACAGAGTCGGCGTGGGTCCTCCAGGATGGGACCCCTGTTGACGAGGCGGGGGGGGGCGGATGACTGCCGCCGCTGTCAACCGGATGAAGCGGATATACCGGCTGCTGGGAGTGGTGAAACTTCGCCAACCGACGGCGGATGAGAAGGCCTCAATTCTTCCAGCGGGGTTCGCTGCTGTTCACGAGGCGATATTCCGCCAAGGAGTGACGTTGCCGCTTGTACCTAACCTTCAAATCTTGGTGTGTGAGTTCGGCGTCGCCCTTGGGCAGATCTGTCCCAACATGTGGCGATGAACTCACTGTGGCGGCTATCCGGGTGCGAGGGGCCGACTGTGGCGGAGGTACTGCACTTCTACGAACTGGTGTACGTGAATCGCCAAGGTTGCAGAGGGCAAGTAAATTTGAGCCGCCGGCAGGGAGCGCCCAAGCTGATAGAGAATTTGAGGGATTCGATGTCCTACTGGCGGGGGACGTTTTGCGTGGCAACGACGGGGTGGGAGTATCAAGCGGAGTCCAACCAGGGGGAGCCGACGTTTAGGATTAAGTCGGAGTTTCAGCCAATCCGAGGTTGTCCGTCGATCTCCGCTGAACATAGTTGGCGGTTTATTGTATATGCATTGTAATCGTTTTACTGACGCCTTGTCTCTTGTTTTGCAGCGGGACTGCGTTATAACCTGACGCGTGAGGAAGAGTGTCGTGTTGCGCGTATCAAAGGCTGTTGGAAGAACCGCAATTTGCTGGACTTCCGTCTTCTCACCGGCTGGGAGTTGTTGGTTGATCTACAACTAACGCGCGCTATTGGTAAGAGATCTCCGCCACATTGTATCCCTCGATAACTTGGTTAATGCTGACGGGTGTTTTCATATTCTCAGAGACTCCGCCAGGCAACAAAGCGAGCCGCGACGCTTTTGACAAAGCCATGGATCGTGCGGAGATCGATAATTTCTTGGAGGCGATGTACGCGTCAGGGGAGGCGGCCCAAAGGACAGTGGTGAACCCGGAGACTCTGGAGGTGAGCGCATCCGAGGTTCCGGTGGTGCTGCCCATGCCGCACCACTCCCACCTAGGGGCCGACGGTCTGCCCAGCGTGCAGGCGGATGGAAATGCGGGCGGGGGAAAAAAGGGGTCCTCTACCGTGCCGCAGAAGGAAAGAGTGGTCGCCACTCGACGTGGGCCACAGAAAGAAAGAGTTGTGGCGCCGGCGGGGGCTGCCACTACTGCTGTGGGGAGACAACCGCACAAGGGGTCCAGGGCTGCGCCTACTGGAGATGCACGGGGGATCCTGCGGAAGCGGCGCCAAAATGACTCGGCCAGGGAGGAGGTTGAGGACGAGACCCTCGAGGTCCACATGCAGAAGAAGGCCCGACAGGACTAGTTGAAGGCCCCCGTGACGGCCGAGAGACAGAGACCTGTGAGCGATCTGGACTCGTTTGCCGCCTTCACCGAGTTCATGACTGACAGTGAGCAGGAGTTTCTCTATCATCTGTGCGAGCGGTTGGGGTTCGGCGGTCTAGCAGGAATGACGCGGCCAACGGCGATCGAGCAGTCGCCCTTTAGCTCAGCCTTTGGGCACCTGGCGGTTAGGCTGAACGAAATGCTCTTGGCGGCCTCCAAGCAACCCCGAATTGAGGTGCAGCTCCGGGAGGAGGTTAAGAGACTTGAGAGGGAGCTGGTGGATGCCAAGGACAGGCTGGCGGATGTGAAGCGACGCCTGATGAAGGTGGACTGTGATGCTGCGGACGCTCGTGGCAAGCTAGACGTGGCTATCCAGCGGGACATAGAACGAAATGATCATGTCTCCAAGCTGGAGCAGGACATGGCCTTGCTGCAAGAGCGTGTGGCCGCCAAGGATAAGAAAATTGATATCCTGCAGCGGGAGTCTGCCGCCAGGCAAGGGGAGGTGAAGAGACTGGAGGGTGAGGTGACCCGGCTGAGGGACGAGGGAAGCCGAGCCGCCGCCGCCGCTGTGGAAAAATTCAAGCAGTCGGCGGAATACAAAAACGCGATGAATGAATCGGCGAAGGCCGGCGCCCTAGAGAACGTCGAGATGCTGCAAGCGAAGGGTGCCATTGACTGGGTGAAGGCGTCCCTGCCCAAGGCGCCGCAAGCAAAAAATGTAGCGCCGACAAAGAAACTCCCGCCAGTACCCAGTCCCCCAGCAGGAGGTGGCAGCTCAGGCAGTGGGTACCAAACTCCGGCGGATGGGACCATAGAGACGCCAAGTCCCACCGCGCGAGGGACTGACCAAGTAAGCTGCGTACAGCCGCCGCAGTCCGAAGTAGGCAACGCCGGGGCCAACCCCTGAGATGCCGGACTTGCCTTGTTATGATTGTGTAGCCGCTGAGGCTGAAGATATATGTACTCTTTTTTTTTTTTTTTTTTTTTTTTGAATGTAAGGAATATTTTTGGGTGGGGAGTCCCAGCCCTGAATATATGAAGTATGGAATTTTTGACGTTGTGTGATGACATGTCTATACCGCTAGAGTTTTGACTTAGGATTTTCTTTTGCAATCAATGAAATATTAAAAGAATTAAGATTGGTCCAAGTGCACAACGTAGCGGACGTGGTCCACTGACGATTGCTGGCGTTGCCAGCTGCCCTCAGTGCTAGACTTGGTAACAATGGTTTGAATAATTCCTCGTTTCATTGATAACTGACTGGTCAGTGTTAACAAAAGTGGGGATGTACCCGTTGGGTAGCTTCCCTTAGCTAAATATTGAACAAAAATTTAGCTAAGTCAAGATGCTCCTGGGTAGCCACATGACTATTTGTAGTAATACCGAAGGTGTTCGGTATTCCAAGGGTGGGTCGTAGTGACACCATCCTTGTCCATTAAGTAGAAGGTGCCTGGGCTAACGACTTCTACTATTTTGTATGGACCTTCCCAAGTTGGGCGGAGTTTTGTTGGTGCTGGAATGACTTCGTTCATTACCCAGTCCCCCAGTTGGAGGTTCCGGGCCTTGACTCTGGCGTTGTAGAAACGCGAAACTCGTTGCTTGTTTTGCAGGTTTTGCAAATGGGCCTTGTGTCGTTTTTCCTCTAGGAGGTCCAAGTCCAGGTTGATGCCATCGATTTGTCTAGATCGCGGCACTGAGATGCTGCCGCTCGCCACCTTGTGACGAATGCCTTTAGTGATTCGTTCTCTCCCTGCTTGACGCTGAACAGCTGACTCGTGTTATGATGTCCGGCGGACAATAAGATGAACCGGGAGAGGAAGGTATGTGATAGTGCGTTGAATGAGTCAATGGATCCTGGCGGACATTCGAAGAACCAATTCATTGCCTCTCCGTCCAGTGTTTCGCTGAACAAGTGGCACAGAGTGGGGTCGTCAAATCCCTTGTTGTTGGTGACCTTCTTGAAGGTGTCCATGTGGACGAAGGGGTCGGTTGTACCGCTGTAATGCGACATCTTTGGAGTTTTTGCGTACGCAGGCCTGATAGCTTGTAGAATTGCAGCGGTGAAGGGCCCTGGTCTGGACGTGAAAAGTGGACTTTGAGTTGGCGGCGTGGCGCCCGACTCCGCCCGGACCAACCTTTGTTCCAACTGTTGCATCCTCTCCAGAATTTGGGCTGTTGCGTCGCCGGCAGGTCCGGCGTATGTACTCCGCTGGGTCTGCCTACGCCTTGGCGCAGGCGGATCGCCCTCAGTTCTTGCCCTAATTTCCGAGCGGTTGGTGCGTGGTACCGACTCTGCCTCCTGCTCCAACATGAGTTGGGGAATGGGCGGTGGTCCCATCCCCAGTAGTTCAGGGGGGTCCAGCGGGACCTGCATCTGTACGACTGGTTCTGGTCCCAATGTACCAGCGTTGGGATGACTACGCCTTGTGCTATGCGAATGCTCGCTCTGTGCCGGGTTCGCGGTTCTTTCCAACGTCCTCTTTAGGTCATCAAAACGTGACATCAGTGTAGCCACCTGCTTTTGGGCCTCGGTCTTCTCTCTGCGCTCCTCTTCACGCTCTCTGTTTGCCTTGTGAAGGTCTGCCAGTGCCAGCTCGTACATGGCGGCGAGGTCCTGGCCTGGTGGGCGGCTGCTGCTTGGATTCGTCTCACCGCCGGCATTGGTTGGGGTGTTGAATAGTGCGCGGTTAACACCTACCGCTGGATTGGATGGTTGGGGGATGGCGGATTGGTCTGCCTGCTCATCGGCGTTTCCCCCGCTACCGCTAGTCATGGTAGTTGTGATGGGATGACCTCTTGTTCAAGGGTTCCCACAGACGGCGCCAATGTTAATGCTCAAAGTCTGGCGGTAGCCAAACCTCCGTTTAACGCGGGTCCGGTGGGCGGACCGCTACTTTGTATACTTGATGATCCTTGCTGGCTGCCAAATGAAAGACAGGGCGTCAGAGGGAGACCGCGTTGGGCGGTCTTCACTTCTCCGATGCCTAAGTCAGTTGATACATATAGGCAGCACAATAATAAACGAGTAGTTAATGCGTAATAATGAAGAGAGAAGAGAGGACTTTTTATAGGTGAGGAGAGGTCTGATCTTCTCTCTGCTTTCGATGTGGGACTGATATGCTTCAGTTCCCAGTTTTAGTAGCTTCTGATGCCGTCTTGGCAGAGTGCGTGGCGGCGCGTCAGCGGTGATCCCGGGGAACTCTTGTGCTCAGGCCGTGGCCCGCCTGGCTGCCTATCCGTGGGTCACTCCTTTGACGATAGTTGGTACTTCTGGCGGTACGATGAGCGTGGCTGATTATAGCTAATTATGCTTTGCAAACGTACATGTAGGTACATCCCCAAATGGCGACTCTCCCTAAGATGACGTTGTAGGAAGAGGGACAGTCGACAACGATAAAGTGTGTTGTCATGGTGGTGATAGTGTTGCTTCCACCGAGTGTGATGCGCAAATTGTCAGATCCCAAGGGCTGTGTGATTTCTCCTGCAAAGCTTATTAGGGGCTCGTGATCTTGGGTGAGTTTCTTCTGTCTAAGTTCAAACCTTCGTAATAACCGCCGAACATAAGACTGATCGTCGCGCCGCTATCGACTAGGACCCAGTGGCATCGATAATGGTCGATGACCATAGTGATCATGAAGGGGTAGTTATGATGTTTCTGTATCGTGTCTTCATTGCGTTTAAAAGCAATCGAGTCCCACTCCACCTGTGGGGTGTGGCAACCGTGACTGAGTCTCAATACCTCTTGTCCCCGAGGACATTGTCGTTTTGGTAGGCGAAGAGTCTCGGGTGCTCTTGGGGCGCCTCCATGTATCGTTAGTATTTGTCTGTAGACTTCAATGGCGTTGGCTCCCGTTGTGGGAGTACGATACTGCGAGTGCTTGCCATTTTGAATGAGGTGCTCGATAGCATTTTTCAGCGCCCAGCATATGTTGGTGGGATGGTCGGCCTCCTCGTGGTATGTACAGTACTTGCCATTGTCTCGTGGTTTGTCCTAACTAGGTTTGCGCCGCGGCGGGTGTGGGATGATGTCTTTATGGTTATTCCAGATTTCTTCGTATGAGGCAGTGAGTGTGGTGTAGATCTCGTATCGGGGTGCATCGTATTTCAGGTTTTCCCTGTATCAGGTACGGCCATATGGTGCATCGCGATATCGACTGCTCGATGAGTTGTACTTTGGCTTCTCGGGGCTCTTCCTGAACTGTTTGTCCCTTTTATCGTTGTAACCTGGTCGCTCCCGTGGGGTTCTGTCATTGTGTTGGACAGGCTTGTCTCTGTTGGTGTCTTTGTTCCTGTTGTCGGTGGTCCCGATGGGGTTGTTGAGTTGGGGTACATTGACTGGGTTTGTATTGGTACTGACATCGCGACCAAAAGTGTCGTACTCGGCCTGCGCGAAAGCGATGACGGCGTCGAGGAGGTCATCGTATGTCGCAGGAGGATTGGTGTTGATTTGCAATAGGAAGTATCCCGGCTGGAGGGCTTGCTTGAATGCCAACGCCGCTAGGGCTAGGTCAAGGGAGCTGCATTGTGTAGCTTACTTCTGCCATCGGCGGACAAAGTCTTGTAATCGCTCATTTGGTCTTTGCTTGAGTCTAAATAGGTCAGGCGTCGTCCGATAACCGCTGCCGCACAAGATGAACTGGAGGAGGAACTTGCCCCCTAGCTCCTGTAAGCTGTTGATGGAATTAGCGGGGAGGTTAAGGAACCAGCGCAAGGCCTTCTCTGTCAAGGTTTCCTCGAATGCATGGCATGCCATGGTGTCTGTGTATCGGGTTCCATGCAGGAGGGATTGGAAGACCTCCAAGTGGTGGTTTGGGTCTCGAGTGCCATTGTATTTTTCAATTTTGAAGGGTTTTGCCTCCTGTGGGCGCTTCTCGGCTTGTATCCCAGGTGTGAATGGTCCTATCATTCCCTGGAATCCGGCTGTGATCGGTTGCCAACCAGACCTGCTCTCGATTCGCGCCTGCAAGGTGGTGATAGTCTCGCTCATCTTGAGTAGCAATCGGGTGTTGGGGTCGAGTGGAGGTATATTGGCGATTGTAGCTGTGTTTGTACTCGACACTCCCGCTATATTGGGTATGGGCTGTGGTGGTGGCGCTGTGTCGAGCTGATTGGGGAAAAGAGGGGAGTTCAAATAAATCATTTGTGGTCCTGTGCTGGTACTGCCTGGAGTGGGGCCCGTGAGGCTTCCAGAAGCTTCTGCTGTGGGCAGCACAAATGTGCCAGCGAGGCCGGTGCTCGGGTCCTTGGTGAGGACGGCTCCAGGTGTCGGGACCCCACCAATGGTTGGTATCAGGGTTTCCTGCTGACGGGCCCTGTCCAACGCTTCATTGTTCGCGACTCGTCGCTGGAGTGCCTCTCGAAGGATGCGATTCTGGTTTGTCATGTTCTCAATCTCTCGACGAGCTGCCGCAGCTGCCATCCGCTCGGTTTCAGCCTGTGCACTTGTCTCCATGAGGTCACACATCGCTATTTTGAGTGCGGTGGCGGCATCTATCATCATGATTGAACGCGCCTCAGTATTCGGGCTCAAGAATTCAAGCGTGCGTTGGACCTCGCGAGTCGCTGCCTAGTGGGGCTAATCGTCGTTATTGGTGTCTGGTGTGCTGGTAGCCATTAGCAGTGTGTCGTTCTGCCAACAAGGAGCGAGGGGACTCCTTCTAGCGCCAAATGTTTCAGCTATCTCGGGAAGGGTCTGATCCAGCTAAACCACGGGAATGTCTCGGTCTGCTACTATCGCTATCGGTCTCGTTTTATCTGTAAGACAAACAAAGGTCAGAGGAAAGACCGGGTGTGCCGGCCTTCAACGCTCCGATGCCTAAGTCAGTATCGTTATAAGATAATGAATATGGAAAGCGATAGTAAACAATTATCTCTTTGGGTTGTTGGAGATGACCTTAATGTAGTAGGTTCGTGGGAGCTTGGTTTCATTCCTTTCGGTGTGGGACGTTTGGGATTCCCGATATCGCCCCAAGGGGTATTGGGACCCTCAGCTGGGAGCTCTCTCCTTACTTTATGATGGCTAGACGAGCCTTGTGCTTCCGGTACTTGTGCCTAGGAGGTATATGTATACCAACACGAGCCAAAGAAGTTATCAAACTTAGTCATTTGCATCAGTACTTCATGGTCCATGGCTTCATTGCTCCATTTAAGCTCCTATTTTTCCGGGATTGCTTCACGAAGTACTTGTGCCACCAAAAGTGGTGGTGCATGAAAAATTCGCCGGAATTTCACTTTTTCTCCTTTTGTCAAGATTTTCTACAAAACATGGAATTAGATTAGTCAGCACTAAATTGGACTTTTAAAACAAGTATTTCCATGTTTTAGGGAACAAATATATATATGAATTATGATCCAACATGCAGTGAGGTGTGCTGTGTGCTCCCGAGATGCATGCTCCCGTAGTTCAGCTATGTTCTGACGCATGACTTCATATGCTACCTCCGGGTCAGGGATAGGCCTTCCAGAACTGTCCGTAATTATTGACTTGTGTTCACAGGAGAAAAGAAGTAGAGAGTTTGAGCTGCCGCCTCTTGGGATGCGTTGTCTTCGCTGTCATCAGCCATCATGGTGAGATAGTGGCACCATCGAAAGAGCTCATTCTAGCGCAAAATGTTTCTGTTGATATCGAGAGCTGAATCACGGGATGTAGTACTTCTCTATTTCGGTACTTGTCAAGATAGAAATAGGTCAGGGGAAGACCAAAATTGTCGGCCTATAACCCTCCGATGCCTAAGTCAGTATCTATGTAAGATAAGGAAAATGTCGCTGGCGGAAGCTGTCGCCGCCGGACCTGCTTAGCGGAAGATGTCACCGCGCGGACATGCTAGCCTCGCTGGAGGAATATGTCGCCGCCGAACTCGCTTAGCGGAAGATGTCACCGCTGGACATGCTAGCCTCGCTGGAGGAATATGTCGCCGCGGAGACGCTGGCGGAAGCTGTCGCCGCCGGACTCGCTTAGCGGAAGATGTCACCGCCGGACATGCTAGCCTCGCTGGAGGAATATGTCGCCGCGGAGACGCTGGCGGAAGCTGTCGCCGCCGGACTCGCTTTGCGGAAGATGTCACCGCCGGACATGCTAGCCTCGCTGGAGGAATATGTCGCCGCGGAGACGCTGGCAGAAGCTGTCGCCGCCGGACCTGCTTAGCGGAAGATGTCACCGCCGGACATGCTAGCCTCGCTGGAGGAATATGTCGCCGCGGAGACGCTGGCGGAAGCTGTCGCCGCCGGACCTGCTTAGCGGAAGATGTCACCGCCGGACATGCTAGCCTCGCTGGAGGAATATGTCGCCGCGGAGACGCTGGCGGAAGCTGTCGCCGCCGGACTCGCTTAGCGGAAGATGTCACCGCCGGACATGCTAGCCTCGCTGGAGGAATATGTCGCCGCGGAGACGCTGGCGGAAACTGTCGCGGCCGGACCTGCTTAGCGGAAGATATCGCCGCCGGACATGCTAGCCTCGCTGGAGAAATATGTTGCCGCGGAGAGGCTGGCGGAAACTGTCGCCACCGGACCTGCTTAGCGCAAGATGTCACTGCCGGACATGCTAGCCTCGCTGGAGGAATATGTCGCCGCGGAGACGCTGGCGGAAGCTGTCGCCGCCGGACCTGCTTAGCGGAAGATGTCACCGCCGGACATGCTAGCCTCGCTGGAGGAATATGTCGCCGCCGGACTCGCTTAGCGGAAGATGTCACCGCCGGACATGCTTGCCTCGCTGGAGGAATATGTCGCCGCGGAGACGCTGGCGGAAGCTGTCGCCGCCGGACCTGCTTATCGGAAGATGTCACCGCCGGACATGCTAGCCTCGCTGGAGGAATATGTCGCCGCGGAGACGCTGGCGGAAGCTGTCGCCGCCGACTCGCTTAGCGGAAGATGTCACCGCCGGACATGCTGTTCTGTTGACTGATGTTGACTAGAGTTGGTCGGCGTTGACCGGTGTTTGATCAGCGTTGACTAAGCCTTGACCGACCCAGATGGGTCAAAGTTCGTGGTAGGTGACGAAGCCTTTGTGTGTCGGCTTCCCACAGACGGCGCCAATGTTAACGTTGATGACCGAGGGGTCTCTAGTTAGCTTTAGAGAGAGAGAGAGAGAGAGAGAGAGAGAGTGACATAAGCGAAGTATAGTGGTTCACCTCCCGCCTTAGCGGGAGACTACGTCCACTTGAATGTGTACTAGTGTGTCGAGCCTTGCGGCCTAACGAGATTAGAAGAGATGTAATGGAGTTGGTTGTAATGGAATGAATGGTGTTTAAGTGGGAGGAGAGTTCCTTTTATAAGTGAAGGAAGCCATCTCTTTTACATGGTTTTCGATGTGGGACAACCAAACAACTATTCTAGTGTAGAAAGCTTAGTTGTGAGGGCATGTTGGCAAGGCCGGAAAGGTGGCTTCCCGGCTGTGGATTTGCGACTTCCGGATACCGTAGCGTAGCTTGAACATAGGGCTACAAGATGCAAGTAGCGGTTGGGCCTCACCATGGCTTGTGGGTGTCCCAAAGAGGGTATTAATTATGCTTGGTGATGTAGAGAACTAGCTTGCCAATGTAGGTATAAACAGTTGACAAAGAAATTTGAAAGAAGTATATTGGTTAAGTACTGTAGTCAAGAAGATTGATGAAATGGTGGTCTGAATTTGCTGGTAATTTAAAGCATATGTTCTACACAAGTGTTGTGAAGCCTTGTTCTCTTAATAGTAATCTCTTGGACAAATAATTGCAGAATAGTTGAACTTTTGACAACATTTGAACAAAAGTGAAAGTCAGGAAGCTTTTCCGTTGGCAATATTGTTTTCGACAAGTGATTGGAGTTCTGTTTCTACTATATGGAATTCAATTCTTTGCTGTTACTACTATTTGAAATGGTTATTTTCCAAAATTGAAAGTTGGTAAAGAATTAGTTGTTGTTGCTGGGATAAGATTGCATAATGGATAGTGTTTGGTGTCACTAGGTTCAGTAGTATTTGGGTGATTTCTGCAATTGTATTGGATAAGCTAAAATGTCTAGTACCGTCTGCTATAGGTGGGTTCAGAAGTAGTTGGGTGATTCTGCATTTGGTTTCTTGTGAAGAAAAATTCGGTACTACAAGGATCATGAATAACAATCAGTTAGACAGTTATCTAATTTCCAACTTCTCCAATATCATCACTTTTCAGCTAGATGACATTAATTACGTAACTTGGCCATTTATGCTTGAGCCAATGTTGGTAAGGTGTGATATAATGGGATATATTGATGGGTCTATCCCTTGTCCTTCACAATACAAAGTTGCACAAGAGGCTGGAATTACCCCCGAGCTTACACAAGAGTATAAGGACTGGAAGAAGCATGACTCTGCTGTAATGGCTCTACTAGCTGGTACTTTATCATCTTAAGCTCTTTCATTCATTGTTGGGAGTAAAACCTCAAAAGAAGTTTGGTATTCCCTTGAAGATAGATATGCTAAACTTTCAAAGTTCAAAGCTTTTGAGCTAAAGACCTAGCCTCCATGCAGAAAATCTGGAAAGGTAATGATAGTATTGACAAGTTTATGGAATGCTTTAAGACTGTTCGGGACCAACTCTTTGTAGCTGAAATTCTTATTCTCGATAGTGAGTTTGATCTTGAATGGCTACCTGCTGATCATTCGTACTAAGGAATTATCTACATCTCTACCAGAACTTCATACACTACTCTTAGATGTTGAAGCTGATCTTGATCTAGAACATAAGATTATTGCCTCTACTCCAATTAGTTTAACAACTGCAACAAACCAAGACTCTCTTGATCAAAAACAAAATATCATTGTCGGCCTCTGCTCCAATAACTCCAATTAACAGCTACAAGAAACGAAGACTGTCAGCTTTCTAAATCCCATCATGTCAGTGCACATACTCAAGGATTGTACAACTTGGTTCTCACAAGATATTTTCATCCAAGGAATCAAGGTAAAGGTGATGGCAGTTACTATCATAACTTTTTGCATGGACCATATCGAAATTATAATTGCTATGCATATAGGAAGTTAGATGTCAGTTCTGTGCAATCTAGAGGATTTATTAATCATTGTGGAAACTCAAATTGCTACAACACTGGTGCTATTTCCAACAATCTTGGCTCCTGTGAAGTCCAAAGGCTTGAGGAATTCAAAGGGTTGTCATGTCTATGATTTTCTGGTGGAGTGCGTCATAAGAATGTTTCTTTCCCTGGTGATAATTGTCAAATATGCTCACAATTTGGTTATATTGCTAAAACTTGTCCCCAAAGATCTACTCCTAGGCAAGTTGTTGCTATTGGTTTTTCTTTACAATGTCAGATTTGCTTCAAGAGGGGTCACAATGTTGTAGAATGTTTTCATAGGCTATGATTTTCAATTACCATCTTCATCAGAAATTCAAGCTAAGGCTGCTTGCTTTTCCTCTCAACCAGGTATATGTCTACGTTGGCCACATGACAATGCTTCTCAGTTACTGCCACTCATTCCTCCTGGCTGAAGCAAGAATCATCACTTCTATTATAGTCACAACATTTTATTACTGTTGCAATCTGATGTTAGTTTCCTACCATCAGCTTGAGGGGGGATGTTAAGGGTAAAAATGGAAAGTTACTCGTATTAAGTAAATGTAGAAGTATAAAGTAGAAAAACAAGTCTGATGTATTATGTGCAAGTTGTATTTTCTCTGCATCAATATACGAAGCACTCTCTCTCTCTTTTGGATTTTTCATCTTCTTCTTCAATTTTCCTTATAATTCTATCATACTTGGATTGTGTGCCGAGATATATTTCGATGTGGGAGTGTGTTCTCAAATATGCCAAAGGCCTTGTAACTAGCTTGGGTGTTATTCTGCTCCCATATCTTGCCGGCCACCAGGGGTGGCACTGGTCGATATGGGTGTTAGCGTACTTCTGGCCGGTAAAGAGGCGGTCTCTGGTGGTTATTGAGCCGTGTATTTTCGATGTTTGTGCTCTATACGCATGTGATATAAACAACGTTACTATCTATTACTTTTAATTTAAACTGCTTATATGCTTTCCTAAACGCAACCATCATCCGTTCATTGATCTTTATGTGCTAATAGAGAGAATGGTTCGTCTACTGTTTATTAATGTACCGATATATCAATTAGACTATTTTAATACAGAGGTAGACTAGCTCGATAAAGAGGTAGACTAATTTGAGATCAAGTCAAACTAGTCTACTAATACATAGAGTAAGTCAAGTTCTATATCAAATCTAATCTAATTAATGTATTCGTACATTGATATATCATAGAATTTTCTTAGAAAGAGTCACTTGCAACTTATAAGATTCATCATCATTCATCCTTTAAATTGCAACGGATTCTCTCTTCGATTAGCAACTAACGAACGGATGATGTAAATAGTGAGGGAAGAGAACACTACCTACGTACTCATAAATAATCTTAGAATTTAGGGTCCCCCAAAAGTGTATCAAAATCGGGAAAAAAAACAATGCTTCCATCAGAGTCCCCCATTACAAGGCAAAGTGCAAGTTCCAGTTTGCTTAAAATCCTTCTTTTTGAGTCAAATTTGACTGTCAAATCTAGGGCTGGGAATTCCAAACCGAGATCCTGAAACCGATCCCGTCCGATCCGAGCCGAAACCGATCGGGTCGGTATGATGAGTCGTTTCGCCGGAATCTCGATCCGAACCGTACCGAAACCTCTGCAAACGGGTCGGCACCGGTATGGGTGAAAAGCATACCGTATTGACCGAACCGAGACGAAACCAGATCATGATGGCGGTTCCTGTGGCGGTTCTGTCTCGGATTGAGTTGCTGGGATTCGTGGTGAGTCATGGGTATGGGTTGACGGAAACGGCGGGGTGGTGGTGTCGTGCACGTGGAAGCCCGGGTCGAATAAGTTGCCGACGACGGAGAGGGCGAGGCTGAAGTCGAGGCAGGGAGTCAGATCCAACTCCAGAAACAAAGAGAAAAACAGCTACCTGAATCGAAAGTGATAAGCACACCAGGCTCCACTTGCGCTTCCCATTCCTAAGGCTCGTCATCCTCCATCAACACCACAGACTCAGTCCTCCCACTCACTGATGTTGGCGTCGCTTCGCCGCTCGAAAGCCCCTTCAGCCTGCTCTTCATCTCCATCTGCGAACTGTTGAAACCGATTGGTACCGAAACTGTACCGAATCGATCGGTTTCGGGACCAATCGGTATCCCTGCTAAAATTCCGGCATCCCGAACCGATCCGAGCCGACTATAAAGTCGGTATCGGTCTCGGTATAGGCTCATTCCCGAGCCGAGCCAAACCGATCCCACCCCTAGTCAAATCTATATTAACTTCTTTCCTTTCGGTCAGAAGAATCTACAAAACTTTATGCCTTCTTGCTGTCAAAGTAGCCAGTTACTTTTTTTTTTTTACTGCAAGAAGGCGTGTGAGATTATTTTAACCAACTAGTACGGAGAGAATATAAGACCGCATTACATCTACAATAAGCGCTATTCTTTTGAGCAGACACAAGGTTTAGCTCCCAACTTCCCTCTATGAATAGATCACTTGTTTTGCACTTGGGTTGCTTTTACTTTTTTTGGTCGAGAAAGACAATTTCATTAAGCCACAACGGGCAAGAGAAAACGAGAAAGAGAAGGCCCGAAGGCTACACAAAAGGGGGAAGGCATGAGCCTTGGTTTAAACTAAAGGGGGCCCTGGAAGGCCATCACTTCTCAGAATAGAAATCAAGGAGGTTGGGGGCCTATTGGCCCAGTCCTGAGAGCACAACCTCATCTTGGCAAGCTTAGCCGCTGCATCCGCAACACGATTTGCTTCACGAGGGACCCAATGGAATCTGATTCCGGTAAAAAGAGTTTTCAAATGAAACACTCTGCTCAACATGTGTGAAATCCTCCAATTTGGAGAGGAAGAATGGTTATTGAGAGCATGGAAAAGCTCCTGACAATCGCCTTCCATGATAATGTTCTGGATCTTTAGGAACGTAGCAAGTTGAAGGCCCTTAACCACTGCGTCTGCCTCAACTTTAATGGGTGAATTGTGATTACCCAGAACACTGGCACCTGCAATTGAGTGGCCTCTGTGATTCCTTACTATGACCCCAATACCACTTTTGTGAGTGACTTTATCCCAAGCTCCATCCACATTCACTTTAACAGAAGGAAAGATGGGAGGCTGCCAAGTAGGAATGGGACCCGGGGTCGTGTCTGGAGGGGAAGTTCTAACCAGCAAGCCAGACGCATTCAGCCACTCGCCAACTTGGGTTGCTTTTACTAGTTGGGTGTTTCTATTTGAACTCAGCAAATTTCTTAGTATACCCAGCAAATAAAAAATTCTCCTATATTTTTCAACTTTGCCCTCGTTATAATACACCCAGTAAAGTTTTATATTTCAAGAACGTCCTGTTCGAGTTTAATTTGATGCTGGTGCATACCCAAACAATCGTCATTAGGTTTGCTGTTGTTTGCCGACGACGACGACCTAAAACAATAGAAACACCGAGATTGAGGCGGTTCCTATTTCCCTTGAAGTCTTTGTTCATACCTACACTAGCAAGACTAGTTTGCTATCATCACCAAGCATAAGTAACACCCACTTTGGGACATCCACGAGACATGGCAAGGCCCAACCGCGACATCCATCGTGTAGCCCTATGTTCAAGCTACGCCACGGTATCCGGAAGTCACAAATCCGCCACCGGGAAGCCACCTTTCCGCCCTTGCCAAGATGCCACCACAACATAGCTTTCTACATGCTTCTAGGCTTTCTAGACTAGAAATATGTGGAAACTTGTCCCACATCGAAGAATAGGTAGAGGAGATGGCTTCCTTGACTTATAAAAGGAATGCCTCCTCCCACAATTCATACACATTCATCCATCCCATTACATCCCTTGTAATCTCGTTGGGCCGCAAGGCTCGACACACACTAGTATAAGCTTTCAAGTGGACGTAGTCTCCCGCTCATGCGGAGGCGAACCACTATACTTCTCGTGTGTGCCTCTATCTCTCTCTATCTCTCTCTCTTTGATGCTAACTAGAGTCCCCACGGATTCTAACGTTAACAGTCTTGAACTGAAACCACCGAGGATCTTGAACTGATCTTTCCCAGGAATTTTAGGTCTTGAACTGACCAAAAATTCCAATTAGCTTGTTAAGGATTTTCATTGTTTAGGTTATTTTCTCCAGATGAAAGAATTCCATGTCAAGAGGAAAATACCATTTGATCCGATTGATCAAAAGCAAGTAATAGTGCCCACTGCCCAGTAGCAAATCAATTGCAACTATATAAGAAGGAGCTCTCCATAAACATCTAGATGTAACGAAGCAAACTAAGTTTCATCAAGAATCAAGTGGGCGTATGATTGCACTGCACTAAACTTTCATTGATGAAAATATATATGTCCATCTGGTTTTGGCCAACTGGAACTATTAATCTATATTTATGGGCCAATGATCGGAGCCTCGGAGGGAGAACACAAACTGTGGTTCTTCGAAAGAATTGAAGCTATGTGGAAGTGGAATCATGATGATGGAAGTAGGTGCTGGGTTTTATTAGGGGTAAAGTTGAAAATAAATGATAAACTTTTGTGTGCTGGGTATACTAAGAAATTTGCTGAGTTTATTTAGCAAGACCTCAAATTTCAAGCTTTCAGCCGCTACTACCCACGTAGTGTGTGTGTGTGTATTTGTCACAACGAAATAGTGCAGTTGAAATATAAGAAATCTGGCTTAGCTATAGTAGATATTTGAGACTTTGTTCTTCGTCATTCTCACATTACAAACGTGTTCA
Organism: Rosa rugosa; assembly: GCF_958449725.1. Classification (NCBI taxonomy): domain Eukaryota; kingdom Viridiplantae; phylum Streptophyta; class Magnoliopsida; order Rosales; family Rosaceae; genus Rosa; species Rosa rugosa. Next base: position 5,103,247 of record NC_084826.1, on the reverse strand, counting down.
TATAAAGGAAGAGGACCACAGACAGCATACACTATTCTTTGTCGACACAGAATTCTCTATCTTTGTGATGCATGGGGGAACATTCTGATCTTCATCTCATGCTTGGAACTTGGAAGGCGAGAGACACAGTGAGAATAAAGGGTCAGAGCAGAAATTTCAAAGAAACGAATCAAGTAAACAGAGTTGTGCATGTGATGTAGACAGAGTGGTGACCTAAGACAAGAAGAAAGTGGCAAAAGTTGAGGATTATGTTTATCAGCCCATGCCTTAGAACTAGCATTCACAAATAGCCAAATAGGCAGGAACTAGCTAGGGCAAGAAAGATCGACCGATAGAGGTGAGAAACCTGTGTTGGAGAAGGAGAAAACGTGCATGCTTTTGCTAGCTTAGCTCTCTCCCATGAAGCTGCAAGCTACTAGTAGATAACTGCACGTGCCCTGCTTCTCCAACGAAGGCTACTCACCATGCATCACCACTCCCATATTCAGTTATTCACTCACATGGTGTGTTTGAGAAGGGTGAATGAGGCATATCCATTTATATACAAGCTTTTGTGAGATAGCGAGAGAGAGAAAAGGAGCGTAGTAAAGACATTGAGTATTGGAGTGGCGATTCTTCAAAATTTTTTAAAATGAGAGAAGCTAGCAGAGGCAATTTTAGTTTTATCTTTTTTCCAGAAGAGTAAAAGCAATTCAAGATGATATAATTATAGCATGGACATCCCATAATAGATTTGACCTTAATTGGTATGACCTGCCGCTGTGAATCTTCTTCTTTAACCTTTTCCACGATAACCTCTTTGATTAAGTTCTGCAACTTTTTATACGTATGTCGAGGTCATCACTTCATGATATTTTCAGAAAGAAAATGAAGAAGTCGTTTTGATGAATACTTCATGCAGCCAAATATAGTACCCCCAAAGTTTCTATTTCTCTAGATTTTTTCCAATTTAGTCATTTGTTTGAGGAATATCATAAGTTAACTCTCATGAAGAAGTCATACATAGTTAATTTCATTAGGCACCATTAGCTTATTAGTTCTCCAAACTGATATTCGTTTCTAACTCAAACCTTTCTCGTCAATTGATATATAGTAATCACTATAAGAATGCTTTTAGTGAAGTGAATCTTTTTTTTTTTTTTCTTGTTTGCAGACTATAAGGCCCATTATACAAGAAGAAAAAATGTAGTGAAAAAAAAAAGTCAAATCTTTTATAATCTATATGAAGCAGTATTAACGAACATTTTATGATAACTTGAAATATGACATATTTCACGTTATCATGTTGTATAACTTGGGTACAGCCAGAAAATTTTAGTCTGGTGGCTATGGAGGCTTTAAGTGATAAACACATAAATTACTAAAAATTATGGTTCGTCATGAGCTTTAAATGTGTCTTGCTTATAGTAAAAATGGTAAATCCCTAGGTAGTATTTGATTTATTCTTAGTTTAAAAAGATGTTACCTTGGCCTCCCTGTTCTCTCTCTGGAGTCAAACTCTCACAGTCCCTCACCTAGGGATTGATCTGAAATCCGAATTCAACGACGACGATGTTGTCAAATCACTTGCAAATTGGGATCGAGGTGCCGAAGTTGGCTTAGTCTATCCTCCCAAACTCGGATGAAGCCGAGAACGACGTTGTTGGGTTGAGGAAGAAGGATGACGAGGGCACTGGTTTAATCTGAGTTTTTTTTTTCGCCTTCGAAACTTGGATGAATCACTTACAATTCTGAGTTCAATTACTGGTTTAAATGTTGGAGCTTTGGGTTTAATTTAGGGTTTAATCTGGGGTAGGCGGGCTGGGAGCGGAGCTCAGTGGAGGTGAGTTGGAAATGGGAGCGGAGCTGCTACCTTTAGATCATAGAGCATAGTGGTAGCAATCATAGCGATCTCTCCAAGCACGGTGGCGGATCAAGCGGTGAGGTTGATGCTAGGGTCGTTGATGATTACATTCATTGGTTGAGCCTAAGTGTAGCCAGAGATCCGACCGCAGCGGTAGGGAAGAAGCAGGTTGTTGACAGCTTGTCAGATCCATTGGCAGTGATGGATTAGATGGATCGGGTGGAGTCGTGGGTGCATGCATGCCAGCTTCGAGTTCTTCTCAAGGGTTTGGGTTTGGTCTTTTTGGGGTCAGTGCGAATGAGGAGAGAGAGAGAGAGAGAGAGAGGTAAAATAGTCATTTTGGACCACATTGTGTGAAATATGAATGTTTGAGGAGTAATTTGTTAAAATTAGGATAGTAGTGACTGAACTGTTGACCCCCTAAAAGTACAGGGAGTGACCAGTAATTTTCCCTTCAATAATTAAAGATTTTCGCTTCTATTCAAGAGCGCATGGTACAATTTGAGTAGGTATGTTATTTTGTTTTAGACTTTTGTTATCGAATTTCTATCAAATGTTATAATGTTTATTTTTTTTTTATCAGTTATATACTTGATTATTTGATATGTATTTAATATATGATGTAGTTTAATTTAATAAAAGAATAAAACATTTACTTGTAAAACTTTATAAAAAAATAAAATATAAGATAAAAAAAGCATTAGTTGACTTTTATTAAAATATTTTTTTTTTAGCCCACCCCATTCTAAAATCCTAGCTCCGCTATTGGTCGAATGGATTTGATTAGTAGAATTAATGATAAGTATGAGCTACTGGTTTGAAACTAACTTGATTCTTATGTACATATATGTGTATATATGTTGCTTAATGCAGAACAGTTAAATAATTTGGAAATTGTTCTGTACATAGATTTGACGTAAGATGCATTGTTCTTGTCTGCTAAGTCAATTGCATATTCTCTGATATTTTTGTATTCTCAAATTAGGTGGAAGGTATTTCTAATTTCAATCAAAACCTAAAATATCATGGCGTGTGATGCGCACGTGAGGGTCTTACTAACGGTGTTAGACGGAATATTATAGTTGAACTAAGATCAGTTGATTTATCAAACTCCATGACTAAAATTAGATACTTTTAAACTATGAGGACAAACGTAATCATGATTCTAAATAAATAAATAAAAAAGAAAGATAGTGACACTGTTGAGGAGTATTTTGCTTGGGTTTGGGCTCTTAAAGTAAGGAAGGCATAAAACGAAGGTTGAAGAAAACCTTGGTTAAGTATGTGTATATATATAATATTTGTCAACAGATAAATCCCGCAAATAAACAAAAAACGAAGAGAGGCAGTGAAACAAGTCGATGTTGAAGGGCTACGAGTTGATGGGACCATTATTTTACAGAGGTCAACGTCACGATATTTGGAGAGAGAAAAGGAGAATCAATATCAGAGCACGAAGCATGAAGTTAGGATTCTGTTAGTTCATGTATGAGATTTGGAGTGGTAGCAATTGAACCATCAAAATTGCTAGATTGAACGATGCTTGCTTATGCTGAGGTGAGGCGGGTGAATCACATTGTTCAGTATTACCTACATCTTGTTGAGAATATATACATCCCACATGGGAAAAATGAGACATTGCCTATGGGTTTATAAGGATTTGGACCACTCCATTCATTGCCAATTGGTTTTGGATGTGAACCCTAGATTACTTTATCATGGTATCAGAGCCACGTTACCCACGTGTGCATGTCTCGTGGCCACACGGGCTCCACGTCACTCAAAGTTGTCCACGTGTATGGCTTGAAAATTCGCCACACGTGCGGGGGCGTGTTGAGAATATGTACATCCCACATGGGAAAAATGGGACATTGCCTATGAGTTTATAAGGGTTTGGGCAACTCCATTCATTGCCAATTTACTACATGATAACAAACTTAATTATCACATTTATTTTACACTATTTACCTATAATTGAACCAAGTTACAACGCGGTACATAAATTTGTAAGTGAAGTAATTTTTTTTTTTTTTTGGTGAATGAACTAAGATTATGCAAAAAAAGACTCGCATGACCAATTGACCATAATGACAATAAATTTGTTCTCAAATATATAAATGTGAATATAACATACAATACAAGTATGTACCGTAGAATTCTCCTTAAGCTTATGTTGTCTATTTTCTTTTCAAAAGTTGTCAGTAGTAATTTTAAACTTAAAAACATTTATAGATTAAAAAAAAAAATCTTACACTACTGAATAAAATATGACTACTCGTCTGTAAATCGTACACAAGAATTCCTATAATTTTTTTTCGTAATTCCAACAATTTCTCTGTCATATTCTCTAGAGGAAAACCTTAATTTCTCAATGCGCGTCTACCTTGAACCAGACCTTTGTGAGATTTCCTCGTCTAGCGGCACCCCATCGTCGGTGTTGGCCTTTGGCCACACTGATGATGTGCAGTTCTTGTTGCCGAATGAGTGATTGTTTTCTATTGTAGGCTTAAGCTTTCTGGGATTGTCAAGCCGGTAGAAGAGTTGGCGTCAGATTCCAATTTGCAGCTCCGAGGCTATGGAGGTTGCGAGCACAGATTCAAGGGATGAGTTTTGGATTTGGGTGAGTTTGGTTTCTTGATCCAGATCTATTCCAAGCATCCGCTGCGACATCGATTAGAGTTAATGGCGGCTTGGGGCATTGTGGATCCGTATTCGGGTGAGTTCGGATATGTTCGATATGCCATTTCGTTTCAGGTCTCTTAGGTGATCACGTCGAGGTGGTGGTGTTCCTTGATTAGTGGTGGTGGTTGCAGCGGTAGTTGCCTTTGTGGGATGTGAGTTGGGCCAGCTTCTATTGGGCCTTGGGCTAGGCTTTTCCTTTTGGGCCTTAGGGCTGCTTTTAATTTTAGGTTTTTTATTTTTATTTTTTATTTTATTAATAAATCCCTACCTTGTTTGAGGGAGCTAGCGGGTTTATTCTCGGTCCACGCACTTAGTGTGCTTTCTTATGTTCTAGTTCATTACTAGATTAAGCGAGTTTTGGTGTCAAATGAATGATAATATCTTATATACAATTATAATTCTTATCTGCTTTATTTATCACTCTAGCAGTGAAAACGTATGTAATGCATCATTTTGTCCTGAGTATTATGAATAACAAATGATGATGTTTATAATAATAATAATAATAATAATAATAATAATAATTGACTTGGCCAGTGGGCCTAGGTGCATAACATCAATGACAATATTCCTCAATGACTAAAAAGGTGTGATTGAAAGTCCATTTTGTTGACGGCTCATTCCCCTTCTCCCGTGTCTATATAAACAGCAAATGCATGCAATGCGCAAGTAAGAAAGATCTTTTGGTTTTCTGTGAAACTTAAGCATGGCGATGTTGAAATTATCAGTCATTCTAATTGTTCTTGATTTCGCTTTCTTCCCGTGTCTCACCACAAGCATTGGTGCGTTGCATAATTAATAACCTTCTCCCGATGCTATATTATTATCATCATCATCATTATTATCACATTTCTACTATTCTACATGTTCTTTAATTTTTGGATAAAATTATTTTCGGAGCATGATTTTTTCTTGGAGAAAAAAGATCTCACACTAGAAAAATGATAAATAAAAATATAACTTAGATGTGGGTGATTCATACTCAATTGTACCAAGATCTTTAAAACTCAACACCTAACATGTGATTAAGTTGAGAAAATATCGGTGCAATAGTAAGTCATGTCATGCTTGTCCCTATATAACATGGTATTAAACTTGTTTCCTCTCCAATCACTTCATCATCATGGACCCGGATTAGGATTCCTTAAATTGCCATAGAAAAATTTCAGATTGGATTGTTACTTGATTGGCCAAGTCTCACATTAGTCCTAGTTAGGGATGGCAATGGGGCGGGTTGGGGATGAGGATCACAATACCATCCCCATCCCCGGGGTCATTCTCCACCCCCATCCCCGCTCCAATCCCCAATAAAAATATATTGGGGATTCCCCATCCCCATCCCCTCTGGGGACTAGGCCTCCAAACCCGCCTCAAATCCTCAATAAGAATTTAATAAATAAAATAATTTTTTTCTCATATTACCTTTTCTAAAATCAAAATCTACAACAAATAAAATTAAAACATATTAAATTTATAAATCATAATTCAGTGAGTGCAAAAGTCAAAAAACAGCCATTTATATATTGTAAAAGTGTAGTCATTAAAGTAAAGTAGTAAATGTATATATTTGTGATTTATATTATAAAAAATAAATTAATATAAATTAAAAAATATATAAATTAAATATATGTATATGTTATTGGGGCGGGTTTGGGGATGGGGATCACAATACCATCCTCGCCCCATCCCCAATTTTAGATAGCGGGGATTGGGGATCCCCATCCCCATTCCCCATTTTTCCCCTAATCCTCCCCCCATTAGGGGCGGGTATCCAATGGAGCTCCGCCTCGCTGGGGATTTTTGTCATCCCTAGTCCCAGTTCCATCCTCAAGGAATTGGATTGTTAATGATTCTTCAAGTCTCCAATGTGGGGCTTGTGTCCCAATTTTAAATGCTGAAATTAGATTTAGTAATTGATTTCACGTGCACACCTAGAGCTAAGTTTGCACGTAAGGCAGCGTGTTGGAGAAAAAAATTTCACATTAAAAAGGTGACAAATAAAAATATAACAAATATGTGCGTGACTCATACCCAATTATACCGAAATCATTTCAATTAAAACCTAACACTTAACAGGTGGGTTACGAGCCACACTTGTCCCTATCTAATACTTTTTGCTATGAATATATTATTAATAATCACTAAGCTATACATACCCGGCCCTTAATAAGAGCTCAATTGGTTCTTGCCTCAATAATTTTCACAGGACAGTACGACTACTTTCAGATGGTATACCAATGGCAGCCAGCCTACTGTGTTGGTAGAAAAGATCCTTGCAGAATAAAACCATCAAAAATCTTTACCATTCATGGTCTATGGCCAAGTAATTTTTCAGACATTCCAGGGGATAAGTGCAAGGGGGCACTCTTTAACGACAGTCTGGTATAGATTGTTTCATTGTTCTTATTATTTTTTTTAACAAATTTCATTTTTCTAATAAGACTTCAGATTTTATCATGGTTTTGTGACGAAATGTAGATGAGTCAAGATCCAACATTGGTATCCGAACTACAGAGATCGTGGCCAGACGTGGGAGGTGGAGATGATATGGGGTTTTGGGGACGTCAGTGGAATAAACATGGGACATGTTCGGAACAGACATTTGGGCAAATTCAATATTTTCAGCGAGCAGACGCCATTTGGAACAAAGCGAAAATGAATATTACTATGATCCTTAAAAACAATAAAATCTCAGCAGGGGGGGGGAAATATAATTACACGCATATAGAAGGAGTCATCAAACGGGCAATCGGTGACACACCCATCATTCGTTGCATATGGAGAAAGAGGGCTCAGTTGTTGCATGAAGTGGTTACTTGTTGGTCCCAAGACGGTCAAAATTTGATCAAATGTAACTCTACGCAAAAATGCAGTTCGAATTTTGATATCGAATTTTTATAAGTTATGACTATAACTAAGAAGTATGAAATGACACTAGTGTAATAACAACATAATAAGATTATTGATACTATTATTAAGATAAGATAACTTGCTCTTGAAAACTAAAACTTTTCACCAATTTAACCCTTATATATTAAAAAATTAAGAAATAATTAATTAATAGGGATAATATAGTAAATTACAAAATAGAAAACAAAAAAAAATAAAAATAAAAAAATAGTAGAAAACATTGTAGTTGTATGAAAAGCTTCCCACTGTCTTTAACTTCTCTCCACACATATAGTGGGTGGGTCAAGGTCAAACTCGGAGAAAATTTTATTCCGTCCGGCGGCGCATCCCAAAGACGTTGTCGTCGGACGAGCTGCTACTTGGCTGCTCCTAGGCTGGTCTGTTGGATATCGCTCTGAGTTCCCAGATCTAGGAATAGTGGCAGAGGGAATTGCGGTGGTTGAGGAGGTTTTTCTTGGCTTTTGCATGGAGTCGTCGTCCATCCAAACTGGTGCTGTCGTCTTCAACCGATGACGCAAGATGGAGAGCCGTAAGGACCAGATCATGCATGGAAGTGAGGTTTGCTGATTACGAGCATTTTTATGCACGTAATCGCTACTTAAACACTAAAAATATGCTAATCCCCAAAGCAATTAATATGTAATTAATTCATTTTTATTTATTTTGTAGTAAATAAGCGGAGTTGTGGATTTTGAAAGAAGTCGTACAAAATTAGAGCAAAATGAAGTTTACAGAGAAAGAACGAAAAGTCAACATGGTCAACCAAGTCAACATGGCTTCCTCACTCGAATCTAAGTATTTCAAGATGATGTCTTCCTATGTGCTTTAAGATCGAAGAAGAAGAAAAAGGGAATGAAGAAAAGAAACAATTAATTGACTAATCATTGGCTTAATTAATTAATCATTGGCTGATTTATTTAATTAACCAATGATTTGATTGATTAACAAATGGTTTGATTAATTAACCCCCAGCCATGACGTGCTACAATCTTTGATTGTTGTTTAATTGCTTTGAGCCAATTACACACCTACACATGGCAGCCAACAGAAAATATTTTGTTTCTCTTGCAGGTGCAGACGTGAAGATGTAATGGGGTGATATAGGTGGGGTGTCTCTTTCTTATGAAGAATGGGTACTTAAATAAATGGAGAGGGATGTGAAAATGGTGTTGTGAAGTCAAGAAAGCAACTAGGTTTTTGAATTGAGCAAAGATCGAGGTGGAGTATAAGAGTAGTAATAGATACCAAAAACAAGGGAAAAGAGTATGGGAGTGATGGTGTAGGTTAGAGTAGGAAATGATGAGTGAGGTATGGTGATTAAATTAAAACATGATAGATATTGAAGTGATGATGGTGGCGGATTTTTGGGTAATAGAGAGTATTTGGTTAAATTGGAACCAAAATGTTTGGAATTTGGTTAAGATAGAATGATGGTGAATGGATGTAATGGAATAGATGTTATGGTACTCATCCTCCTTGCTCCTATATGAATATGACCGAAAAATACATGGAACCACCGTGAGTGGCGGTGCACCGCCATTTGTGGTGGTTCGCCGGAATTTAGAATTTAACATTGTGCTCCACTTTTGACCATCATTCTTCCTAGCTCCAATTCTCCACTTCAAAGCCCAAAATTGATGTTTTCTTCACTCTTGCAATATTCCTAGATAAATAAGAAAATAATTTAGTGAAAGCTAAAATAGACTCAAAAACAAGTTAAATTCAATACTTAGGGGCATGCATATCTATGTAAATTAAGGTCTAACAAACGTCTGGTCCATCTTCTGTTGGAAAGGTTCCGACTTCTCATAAGTATCGATGGCATGATTAGAAGCTTCCCTGCAAGCGTTGTGGATAACGTTCTGATGATGCTCAGCTTCCTAGCACGATCGGATGGCATCATTAGCAAAGTTACTAGCCCGAGTCTCGGCAGCATTCAATTGCTCTCGGAACCGCTCCAACTTGACATCCTTATCCCCCATTGTACATACATGTACATTTGCAAGCATAATTAGCTCTAATGGGCTACGCTCATTGTACCGCCAAAGGTACTAATTCCAACCAAAGGAATGACATGCAGACACACCGCCAGGCGGGCTACAGCCCCAACGTCGGACCACCTCCAGATCGGCGACGACGCGCCGCCACGCGCCGCGCCAAGATGGCGTCAGAAGCTTCTGAAACTGGGAACTGAAACATATCAGTCCCACATCGAAAACAAAGAGAAGATCAACCTCTTCCTCACCTATAAAAGGTCCTCTCCTCTCTCCTCATTAATTACGCATTCAATACTTTACCTACTGTTACTCTGTCAACATAAATACATTGACTAACTTAGGCATCGGAGAGTTGAAGACCGCCCAGCGCGGTCTCCCTCTGACGCCCTTTTGTATTTTACTTGACAGGCAACGGAGGCTCTGAGAACACTAAGTATCGATCCGCCCACCGGATCAGCGTTATCAAAGGTTCAGCTACCGCCGAACTTTTAGACATTAACATTGGCGCCGTCTGTGGGAACCCTTGAACAAAAGGTCATCCCACCACAATCACCATGACTAACGGTAGCGGGGGAAACGCTGAAGAGCAGGCAGACCATCCCGCCGTCCCCCAACTTCCCGACCCAGCAGTAGGCGTTAACCGCACACTATTCACAACCCCGGCCAACCCCGGCGGTGAGGCAAATCCAAGCAGCAGCCGTCCGCCGGTCCAAGATCTCGTCACTATGTACGAGCTGGCACTGGCGGATCTTCACAAGGCAAACAAGGAGCGTGAGGCGGAACGCAAGGAAAAGGCTGAAGCCCAGCGGCAGGTGGCTACGCTCATGACACGTTTCGAGGAATTAAAGAAGACACTGGAGGCCACCGCCCACCCAGCACAGGGCGAGCAGTCACATAGCACCAGGCATAGCCGACCCGGCACCGGAGCGTTGGGGCCGGGGCCGGTCATACAGATGCAGGTGCCGCTGAACCCGCCCGAGTTATTGGGAATGGGACCACCGCCCATACCCCAACCCATGTTAGAGCAAGAGGCGGAATCACTCCCGCACACCAACCGCTCGGAGACGAGGACCGCGAACGTCCCGCCTGTGCCGAGGCGCGGGCTGTCCCAGCGGGTTGTTCAGGCTGATTCCACCAACGATGCAACCGCCCAGATATTGGAAAGGATGCACCAGTTGGAGCAGAGGTTGATCCGGGCGGAGTCAGGCGTCCCAGCGCCAACTCAGAATCCGCTTTTCGCTTCCAGACCCGGGCCCTTCACCGCTGCCATTCTGCAGGCTGTCAGACCGGCATATGCAAAAACCCCAAAGATGGCGCATTACGGTGAAATGTCCGATACCTTCGTCCACATGGACACCTTCAAGAAGGTCACCAACAACAAGGGATTCGACGACGCCACCTTGTGCCACTTGTTTAGCGAAACGTTGGATGGCGAGGCAATGAACTGGTTCTTTGAGTGTCCGCCGGGGTCTGTCAGTTCATTCAATGCACTATCCCATGCTTTCCTCTCCCGGTTCATCTTATTATCCGCTGGTCATCACAACACAAGTCAGTTGTTCAGCGTCAAGCAGGGGGAGGACGAGTCACTGAAGGCCTTCGTCACAAGGTGGCGGGCGGCAGCATCTCAGTGCCGTGACCTAGACAAAACGATGGCGTCGGCGGCCTTCAGGAAGGGACTGCTCAAGGGACCGTTCCTCTATCACCTCAACTACAATCATCCCAATGCGACGTATGACCACGTCATGAGTGAGGCGGTCATTCACGCCCAGGCGGAATTCATCACATACGAAGAAACCCCACCACCACCACTAACACCAAAATCAGCACAGCCATCTTCCAGCCATCAGGAAACCGCTAGCAAGACCCCCTCAGCACCATCAACTGACAAGAAAAGGGAGTGGCAACAGGGCCACCACCAGAGCAAACGGCAGAAGGACCAGCAATACCATAAGGGAAACCGCCCAACACATGGGGATAACCGCAACAAGCAGGCGGAGTCCTCGCAGCGGTATGCAGTTTTCACTGTCCTGACTGCCTCATATGAAGACATCTACAATCAGTGCAAGGATCAGATCCCACCGCCACCCCCTCCAAAATACCCAAAAACAGGCAAGCCCAGGAACACCGGCAAGTGGTGCAAATACCACGAAGACAGCGGCCACAATACCAACAGTTGCAATGCTCTCAAAACGGCCATTGAGACCCTATACCGTGACGGCAAGATGGACCAGTTCAAGGTGCGTCAGCCACCACCAGTAATTGCCAACGTTGAGACCTTGGGCCGCATCAATACCATCGATGGCGGCGCCCCAATCACCAGCATGTCTCACAGGGCAAGGAAGCGCTATGCACGCGCTAATCACCCAAAGGAAGTCTGCAATATCCGCTACGAAAGATCCGCCAAACTCCCGAAATCAGGTTGGGAACCTATTACCTTTTCGGAGGAGGAAGAGCGCGGAGTGCATTTACCCCATGACGACCCATTCTTGGTCGATGCCATTCTGGGCAAATTCTCGGTGGGGAGAATTTTGGTGGATAGCGGATCCGCCGTCAACGTCATCTTCAATGGTTGCTACGACCATCTCAAGCGGAACAAAAAACTGCTCCAGGATCACGAGCCACTGCTCAGCTTCTCCGGTGACGTCACACAACCGCTGGGGTCAGATTACATGCGGCTGGTTATTGGTACTAGCCCTTGTATGGCGGAGGTACATACAGAATTCATTATTGTCGACTGTTTCAGTTCGTACAACGCCATCATCGGTCGACCTGCACTTAACAAGCTCAAGTGCATCATTGCCGGGTACATGCTCCTTATGAAGTTCCCCACGCCCAACGGCACGGGCTGTGTCAGGGGAAGTCAACAGCTGGCACGAGAGTGTTACTCGACAACTTTAGCGCGGTCGACGCGCCGCCATGAAATTCTGACAGTGGGTAATGAGGCACCGCCACCAAATATCTTTGAGGATCCTAGGGATGAAGAAGAGAAGTATGTAAGGAAGGAGCCGGTCGACCCTGACACGTCACTAAAGGTTGTCTGCCTCTCGGATGAACACCCTGAGCGGACAGTCCGCATAGGCGCCCATCTAAACCCAGAGGTGGAGGCAGAGCTCACTCAGTTCCTACGTGATAACGCCGCCGTCTTTGCATGGTCATACGCGGACATGCCAGGTATCTCTCCTGACATTATCACTCATAAACTGACCATCAAACCCTCCTTTTATCCCATCAAGCAGAAGCGAAGGGCCTTTGATGAGGAAAAATACCGGGCAATCAGAGAGGAGGTCGCGAAACTCCAGGACATTGGGTTCATCCGCCAAGTTATCTATCCCCAGTGGATCTCAAACCTGGTAATGGTTAAGAAGGCCAGCGGCAAGTGGCGGATGTGTGTCGACTTCAAAAATCTCAACAAGGCATGCCCAAAGGATAGCTTCCCGCTACCTCGTATCGATCAACTAGTCGATGCAACGGCCGGACATGAGCTCCTCAGCATGATGGACGCTTTCTCCGGATACAATCAGATCAAGATGCACCCCAGCGACCAGGAATGCACCACCTTCACCACCGACAAAGGCCTCTACTGCTACAATGTCATGCCTTTCGGTCTGAAGAACGCCGGTGCAACTTACCAGCGGTTGATGAATGCCATGTTCGCTGAGCATCTGGGAAAAATCATCGAGGTCTACGTGGACGACATGTTAGTCAAAAGCGTAAAGGCCAGCGGACATGTGGCAAACCTCAAGGTCATAGTAACCATTCTCTTGGCCTACGGCATGCGCCTCAACCCAGAGAAGTGTTTCTTTGCGGTCACCGCTAGCAAATTCTTGGGATACATCGTCAGCGAGCGAGGCATCGAGGCTAACCCAGACAAGGTCCAGGCCATCCTTGACCTGGCGGACCCTGAGTATAAGGTACACGTCCAGTGCCTCCAGGGCAAGTTAACCGCCCTTTCCCGGTTCATCTCTCGACTCACTGATAAGTGCGCCCCATTCTTCAAACTCCTCAAAACAACGCACAAGAAGGTCATCGACTGGAACCCGGAGTGCCAAGCGGCGTTCCAGGGCTTAAAGGAATACCTGGCGGCAGTCCCTCTCCTTTCTGTTCCTGTGCAAGGAGAAACACTATTCATCTACCTGGCGGTTTCTGCATCGGCGGTAAGTTGCGCCATTGTCCGGCGGGAAGGCCAAGATGAGCTTCCAGTGTTTTACGCCGGCAGAGGCATGAACGGTGCAGAAACAAGGTATCCCCCCTTGGAGCAGCTGGCCCTCGCACTTATCGTTGCTGCCAAACGCCTCCGACAATACTTCCAGGCTCACACGATCCATGTGTTAACCAATCAGCCGCTGCGGCAGGTGATGCAGAACCCTGAACACTCGGGGCGCCTCAGCAAGTGGGCCATCGAGCTCAGCGAATTCGACATAGATTACAAGCCAAGAACCGCCATGAAAGGCCAGGCAGTGGCGGACTTCATCGCTGAGTTAACCGAGCGACGGCCGGAGCCCGGTGTTGAGACAAGTCCCAGAACAGATATAGTAACCGTTGAGGAGCCAGCTCCCCCACAGTCAGACTGGAACCTGCATGTGGACGGCTCCGCCAGCGCCAAGGCCAGCGGCGCCGGAATCATCTTAACAGGACCCGGGGGACTGAACGCGGAATATGCGTTAAAATTCAACTTCAAAGCTTCGAACAACATGGCGGAGTACGAGGCACTCATCGCCGGTCTACTCCTCGCCATTGACTCAGGGGCTGACAGCGTCAACATATTCAGCGACTCCCAGCTAGTCGTTAACCAGGTCAACGACAGCTTCCAGGCCAAGGACCAGCAGTTAGCAGCATATTTGGGGTACGTCAAAACGTTGCTAAAAAAGTTCAAATTCCACAACATCACACAAATCCCCAGGGAAAAGAACGCCAAGGCTGATTCACTGGCGAGACTGGCAACCGCCCAGCCACATCAAAGTCCAGCTGACACAAGGGTAGAATACCTTGACAAGCCAAGCATCACAAGGACCCTGGCGGAGATCTTCAACATTGACGTCAACTCCAGCTGGATGGACGAGATCATTGCATATAAGCGCAACGGCACATTGCCAGAGGACAAGATCCAGGCAAGACAGCTCAAGCGGCGAGCAACCCGCTACAACATTCAGAATGGCAAGCTGTACCGCCAGGGGTTCACCTACCCCAACCTCCGCTGTCTAACCCCAGAGGAGGGAAGGACCGTCCTGATGGAAATCCACGGCGGAGAATGTGGAAACCACTCAGGCGCCAGATCATTAGCCAACCGCACATTGCGACAAGGCTACTTCTGGCCCACACTGGGTGATGACGCCCGGAAGATCTCGAGGTCTTGCCACAAATGCCAACAGTTCGCAGATCTCCCACACGCGCCGGCGGAACCTCTGTCAGTAATCATCGGCCCTTGGGTTCACTCCACGTGGGGCCTTGATTTGATGGGAAAATTCCAAACCGCCAAGGGCCAGTTCAAGTACATCATTGTAGCCATCGACTACAACAGTAAATGGATAGAGGCGGAGCCACTAACGGCGATTACTACCGCCAAGGTCATTCGCTTCCTCTGGAAGAACATCTACTGCCGCTATGGTGTCCCGCACGCAATCATTACAGACAACGGTACACAGTTCAACAACAAGGAACTCATATCGTTCACCGCCAACTTGGGCACCAAGCTAAGTTTTGCATCTGTCGCCCACCCCCAAACCAACGGCCAGGTCGAAGCAGCAAACAAGATAATCAAGAAGCTGCTAAAAAAGAAGCTCGACAGCGCCAAGGGTTTATGGGCGGAGAAGCTCCCAGAAGTCCTATGGGCCATCCGGACAACTCCAACTACCGCCACCGGCGAAACTCCTTTCTACATGATGTTCGGCGCAGAGGCGGTCCTACCTATTGAAGTAACTCAGCCTACCGCTAGGGTCGAGGGCTACTGCCCAGACACCAACGGCGACGGCATCAATCTGGACAGGGACCTCCTAGAAGAGAAAAGACTCAAGGCCCATTTGCGCAACTTGCAAAACAAAAGGCTCGTATCGCGTTTCTATAACGCCAGAGTCAAGGCCCGGAACCTCCAACTGGGGGACTGGGTAATGAAAGAAGTCATTCCACCTCCGACCAGGCTCCGCCCAACTTGGGAGGGCCCATACAACATTGTGGAAGTCGTGAGCCCAGGCACCTTCTACTTAATGGACAAGGATGGCGTCAAATCGGCCCACCCTTGGAATACCGAACACCTTCGGTATTATTACAAATAGTCAGACCGCTACCCAGGAGCATCTTGACTTAGCTAAATTTTTGTTTAATATTTAGCTAAGGGAAGCTACCCGACGGGTACTACCCCACTTTTGTACGCTGATCAATCAGCTATCAATGAAACGAGGAATTATTCAAACCATTGTTACCAAGTCTAGCACTGAGGGCAACTGGCAACGCCAGCAATCGTCAGCGGACCTCGTCCGCTACGAAGTGCACTTGGACCAATTTTAATTCCTTTAATGTGTCATTGATTGACAAAAGCAAAATGTAATTCAGAGTACTAACGACACAAACACATGGGGCAAACAAACTCAGAATTTCATACTATTCAGCAAAAACGTTACAAAATGATATGCCTCAACGGCTACAACGGAAATAGGGAAGTTGCAAAATCTAGAGCGGTCCAACTGGCCTCAGGGGTGCTCTTCGGCATCTTCTGCTCCGGCGGGCGGCGGCACGACCGCTCGACTAGTCTGATCGGACCCTCGCGCTGTCGGGCTCGGGGTCTCTATGGTACCATCTGCACGGGTGTGCGCCGCCAAGAAACCAGCGCGCGACACCTCTGATGGGGTGGGGTTGGGAGTCTGCTGGGAGTCTTCCGCCGGATGGGCACCACTTTCCCCGCTCCCTGACCGAGCGCCTCCCACTGGGGCTGCCACGACAGTTTTCACCGGCGGCGTACTCCTGGTTGGCGGCACATCAAGCTGCGACGCTTTGGCAAAGTCGATGGCACCCTTCCGCTTCAGCATATCTATGTTTGCCAGGGCCCCGGCCTTCGCCGACTCAGTCATCGCCTTCTTAAACTCGGCAGACTGCTTGAATGCCTCGACAGCGGCTGCCGCAGCGGTATTCCCTTCAGCTCTCAGACGAGCAACCTCACCTTCTAACCGCTTCAACTCCGTCACCCGGGCGGCAGACTCCCGCTGGACGATAATAAGTTTTTTATCCTTGGCGGCAATCCGCTCCTCCAGCAACGCAACGTCCCGCTCCAACTTGGAGACGCGGTCATTCCTCTCCAGGTCGCGCTCGATGGCCACGCGGAGCTTACCGCGGGCATCGGCAAGGTCACTCTCTGCCTTAGTCAGGCGCCGCTCTGCTTCCGCCAGCTTCTCCTTAGCCTCCGCCAACTCCCTCTGGAGACTTTGAATTTCCTCCCGCAGCTCCCCCTCGACCATGGGCTGCTTCGACGCCGCCGCAAACATGTCGTACAGTCCCGCCGATATTTGCCCAAACGCCAAGTTGAAGGGCGATTGGTCAATTGCTGTCGGGCGTGAGATACCCGCTAGGCCGCCGAACCCTAGCCGTTCGCATAGGTGGAAGAGAAACTCCCGCTCCCCGCCTGTCATGAACGGTGCGTACTCGGCAAACGAGTCTAGCTCGTTGGCGGCGGGCTCTTCTCCCTCCACCACAGCAGTCTTCGACGGAGCTCCTCGGGCCCTCTTCTGTTGGCGCGAGCCGATCACCTCCACGTCCTCCCCCTCTTCCTCGTCAAGGGAGTCGGCCTGCTGACGTTTTCTCTCCGGCGCCCTCTGGTTCCCGGCGGCAGTCTTTGTCACCCTCACCGGCGGTTCCTCCCTTGCTGCAATGACAGCATCCGCCGGCGGCACCGCCTTTTCCTTTTGAGGACCACGCCTATTGGCGGGCATCCGATCCTTCTGCTGCCCAGCCGCAGCGCCTCCCTTCTTCCCGCCACACACTGAAACTCCCGCCTGCACTACCGGCAGGCCATCCTCACCAAGATGGGAGTGATGTGGCATTGGCAGCACTACCGGAACTTCTGACTGGCTCAGCGCCAGTGTCTCGGGGTTCACCAGCGTCTGTTAGGCTACCAGCCCTTCGGCATACATGGCCTCCAGATAGTTGTCCACCTCGGCGCGGTCCATTGCTTTTTCGAAAGCGTCGCGACTCGACTTATTTCCTGGCGGAGTTTCTGGGAAAATACACAAGCCAGTCAGTCTCGACTAGTTACAAACGAAACATCGATCTGACGGAAATTTCTTACCAATGGAGCGAGTAAGTTTCTGGTCGACCAGCAAATCCCAACCAGTCAGAAGTCTGAAGTCCAGCAGGTTACGGTTCCGCCAACAGCCTCTGATACGAGCAATGCGACACTCCTCCTCCCGCGTTAGGTTGTACCGCAGTCCCGCTGCACAAACACAATTCGATTAGTAAGAATACAAAGCCTTCAACATAAAAACCCCGCCGGCTACCGCCAGCGGAAATTGGTCACCAACCTCGGATAGGTTGGAATTCCGACTTAATCCTAAACGTCGGCCCTTCTTCGTTCGCTCCAGCCTGGTACTCCCATCCCTCCATGGCGACACAGAAGGTCCCCCGCCAATAGGACATTGAATCCCTTAGGTTTTCTATCAACTTTGGCGCTCCCTGCCGGCGGCTCAGGTTCACTTGCCCTCTGCAACCCTGGCGCTTCACGTACACCAGTTCGTAGAAGTGAAGCACTTCCGCCACGGTAGGCCCCTCGCATCCGGACAACCGCCACAAGGAGTTCATCGCCAGCAGCAGGCGCCACATGTTGGGACAAATCTGACCGAACGCAAGGCCGAATTCACACACCAGGATTTGCAGATTTGGCACCAGCGGTAATGTCACCCCTTGGCGGAGTATCGCTTCGTGAACGGCCGCAAATCCCGCCGGGAGAATTGACGCTCTCTCATCCGCAGTCGGCGGGCGCAGCTTCACAGAGCCCGGCAGCCGGAACGTCCGCTTCATCTTGCCAACAGCGGCGACGGTCATCCGCCCTCCCGCCTCATCGACGGGAGTGCCATCCCGGAGGAACCACGCGGACTCAGCGTCTTCCCCCGCTGTTTCCTCATCCCCGGCGGATCCGTTGGCGGCACTGTTGCTCGCCAAGCGCTCGTCGCGCCTACCTTTGGCCGCCGCCACCTCACCCGCCTTAGAGCTCTCCGGACGTGACGTACGACCCATGGCTATTTCCCAAGGTATGGTCTGTAGCGGCTCAACCTCTAGCGGTTCCGGCAGTGAGGTTCCTGCATGGGCAGACGGACGCAACGAGTCAATAGATATCCTATCCGCCGCGCTGAACGACACGTCAGACCCGGAATCCTCACTGCTCGATATCTCTATGACGTTAGCCATCCCAAACCCTAAAACCCACACCAGTTAGCACAAACAGATCTAGCCTATTCGTACATCAGTATCGACAAGAACATGAGTCACAGTTTACCCAGAAATCACAAAAACAAGAACAAATAACCAACACTGAACCCAGATTCGACCATCTAGCAAACCCAGAAATCCCGACTGTCAAAAAACACCAAAACCCATCCCCCAAAAAACCCACTTCACAAAACCCAGAACACTGACAACAACAAATAAACAGAAATTCAATGGAACAGGGATAAGATTCAGAGAACCAACCTTACTGATGAAACCCTTGTTGTGATTGCAAGCGCGTGTCCTCACCAATAGAAACCTCGTTCCCAAGACCCGGTAACTCCACAGTTTTCGCCCTGAAGAACTCTATTCGCAAATCGCAGGGAGCTTGAAGACGACGACTCGGGTTTGAAGTTTTCACAAAGTGTCAAATCTCGCTAAGGTTCCCCCCCTTTTATGTCAACATCAACGCGTTCTAAGCCGTCCGCTGAAATACGACATCACACACCAGCCGTACACGTGTCATCACTTTTCACTTACGAAATCCATCATTACTATCATTAATGGCGAGAAGACGGCTACGCTTAGGGGACAGGCCTGCACACGCTAACCCTCTACGGGTTCAACACGTGTCAACTACCACCAGACGAAGCGTCCGGTCGGAGCAACCGTTTGGGCAGAATTCCCCAATCGTCCGAAGGCTCCGCTGAGCGAAACCCCGCCAGCGGAACTTCCCACTTGTCAACTGCCAAGTGACGAAGGCTCCGCTGAGCGAAACCCCGCCAGCGGAACTTCCCACTTGTCAACTGCCAAGTGACGAAGTTTCCGCTGAGCGAAACCCCGCCAGCGGAACTTCCCACTTGTCATCTGCCAAGTGACGAAGGCTCCGATGAGCAAAACCCCGCCAGCGGAACTTCCCACTTGTCAATTGCCAAGTGACGAAGTCTCCGCTGAGCGGAACCCCGCCAGCGGAACTTCTCACTTGTCAACTGCCAAGTGACGAAGTCTCCGCTGAGCGGAACCCCGCCAGCGGAACTTCTCACTTGTCATCGGCCAAGTGACGAAGTCTCCGCTGAGCGAAACCCCGCCAGCGGAACTTCTCCCTTACCATCCTGCAAGCTGGGCATCTTCCGCTATGAACATCTAGCGGAACCTCCTTTTCAGTTTGCTAGCCGCGTATGTTCAGCAATATCACTCTACAAAATACCGCTAGGCACGCCTACCGGACACCGCCTCTTACTGCATTTAGCGGGGGGATATCCGCCAAACGGCGAATCCCGAGGCCACGCCTCACTCTGACAACGACCGCCACGCGGCGTTACCGTCAGATCGTCCCTACGGGACACGGGGACTGGTCAACAGTCTACGACGGCCCTGATCAGGCACGTTGACCCCCGTCATTTGGGTCCTAAAGCTTGGGCTCGCTACCCAACACCCTCTGCTCCGTGCAGCTCCCCCTCAACAAACAATTTGCCGACCATCCGGAGGTCTATCTTAGCCGGGGAGTGGGGGACTCCCTGGAGGGCCTAGCAGGGGCCCACCCGAAAGGGTATAAAGCGTTTGCTCGATAAAACCAACGGTTGACAACGCACTGACGCTAATTATGCTCTTGCAAGTCTAGCGGAAGAAAACGCTTCAAACCGCCGAACAACTCCCCAACCAAGATTGCCCTCCTTGACTGGGGACTTGGGGGACTTGTACATACATGTACATTTGCAAGCATAATTAGCTCTAATGGGCTACGCTCATTGTACCGCCAAAGATACTAATTCCAACCAAAGGAATGACATGCAGACACACCGCCAGGCGGGCTACAGCCCCAACGTCGGACCACCTCCAGATCGGCGATGACGCGCCGCCACGCGCCGCGCCAAGATGGCGTCAGAAGCTTCTGAAACTGGGAACTGAAGCATATCAGTCCCACATCGAAAACAAAGAGAAGATCAACCTCTTCCTCACCTATAAAAGGTCCTCTCCTCTCTCCTCATTAATTACGCATTCAATACTTTACCTACTGTTACTCTGTCAACATAAATACATTGACTAACTTAGGCATCGGAGAGTTGAAGACCGCCCAGCGCGGTCTCCCTCTGACGCCCCTTTGTATTTTACTTGACAGGCAACGGAGGCTCTGAGAACACTAAGTATCGATCCGCCCACCGGATCAGCGTTATCAAAGGTTCAGCTACCGCCGAACTTTTAGACATTAACACCCATCTATTACTCAAAGACCCTCAAGACGTCAACATGGCCTTGCAGGTTTGTCACCTGACCCTCAAACTTTGTCACTCGGCCTGGGTAGGGAGCCAAACTCTCCAATTGTGCCTCATGCTCCTCCAACACAGCATCACGCTCCTGAAGCTGCCCCTCCAGTTCTGTAAATCGCCTCTCCAGAGCCTCAAACTGCCCCCTTAACCCAGTCACAGCTTGCAAACCATTCTCAGCTCGAGTCAAATTACTAGTGAGCTCCAGGTTGGAGACTTGGAGTGCGCCATGGCATTTTCGACGTCTCGCCTCTGGACCTACTCCATAGCTAAGGCCTGTTCCAGCTCTCGCCTCTTACCGATTCTAGCCTCGATGACCTGATTCATCTCCTCGCGGCTACCCCTCTAGCGATCTAGGGCCTCCTGCAGTTCACAAGCTTTCTGTCTTTCGACCTCTAACTCAGCTCCAAGACAGGCTATCTCGCCATTGAGATGGTCCAGCAACTATGCAAAGGTACCATAAGTCAGATTAACAACATGCAAGAAAACAAATGTAAACACACCATGCATATCGAGACAACACCAATTAAAGATAGCGAAAGTAACATATATACCCTCATGGGCCTCTCCTGTACACCTTGGAAGTTAGTCGTGGGGTCCCTAAGGTTGACCCGTTCCTCGTCACGATGGCAATTGTGCAAATCCGCCACCATGTTGAGGATTGAACATTCGTGCACTCTAATCTCACCAAGGATACGAGCGAAACCACCTGCAACTTCGTTACAAGAGTGACGGGACCCCTCATTGGTGGACTGAGACTGAGACCCACTCTCGGTACGTACGAGACCCCATCCACGAGGATCAATAGGAACACCCACAGGAGGACTCCAAATACGGATTTGTGAGGCACTCATGTTCCTATGATTGCTTGTAACACCCTCGATACGACGAGCATAGGTCACGGAACCCTGGGGTCTATCTCCCTTTCCATTCGACTGAGTCTCAACCACTGGCTCTTGGTGCCCAACCATGGTCCCGTCACCACTGCCAAGTCCCACCTCGGTTGGTTGAGAACCCTCATCCGCCCCAACGACATAATCATCCAAACCAACACGTTGACTGAATGACTGGTCACCTCGGTCTCGCCACTATCAACAGTAACAATCTCGGGGTACCTGTGCTCCTCAGTATCGCCAACCTCAACCCTCTCCCCCCTCCAGTTGCTCCAACACAGCATCCTCCACAAATTGAGTCCTTCTCCCAGCCCCACCTTGTTCTTGCTCCAATAGTTCGTCCATAGAAACTTCCACTTCCACACAAGGTGTCTGTTCCGCCCCCATAACGCCATCGGAGGCCTGCTCCACCCCAGCATTGTCTCAGGGGGGACTACCTTTACTCTATCGCCTGCTCCATCTACCCTTGCACCTTGCTCGAGACCAGCTTGTCCCCCATCCTCTGTATCTGGTATCGCGATCCCGAGAAACTCGCAACTCCTTTATTTGCCATGTGTCACATGGTCATTGGCAGAGATGATTAATGTTAATCAAGCCATCTCTTTATTCTGTTGATGCACAGCCCACGTGCCTCCTTCTATAATTAAACAATTGTCTAATTAATTAAGCATTTATTTAATTAATTGAACATTGTTTAATTAATCCCTCTCACTATTATTCTATTTTTTCTCTATCTTTTGCTCCAATCTTGAGGCACCTCAGCACAAATTATCTTAGGGTGATCGGTTTCTGACTTGAATCATAAACTTTCGCAAGCGTACGAATCGTTGTCAAGTAAGGGAAGTATTTGAACCTTGATTATCGTACCTCGGGGATTAGGCGTTGGACCTAACCGAAGTAATTGGCGGTAGAGTAACTTAAAAGCATACAATGAAAAATAAAAATGAAATAAAGCTTAATAATATTCACAAGGCACCAAGCCTTGGCAATGCTCGGCTTAGCTCACACTAAGCCTAATCAAAGCCACTAACTTGTAGCCCAAATGAGTTATGCACAATGGAAGGTAGAATTTTGTTCGGGAGTTTTGAATTGGGAATTAACTAAATTAAACGCAATTGAAAAGTAAACCAAACAACTAATTATCAAACAAGAAAATTAAATTCGGATTTCAAATTAATGGAAACATGGGAGTGTCGGGTGATTCACACTAACTATCTTGCAAATATCGATGTCAATTTCACAAATGCATGCATTTCCTATATGTGTTAAGTCTCGTATCTAGTACCGGTCAAGGCTACTAAACCAATTATCCTTTCGGTGTATCGATTATGCCGGTTAAGGCCACAATCAACTCTCTAATTTGGGCATTACGCCGGTTAAGGCCGCAATATCCAAAATTAGAGGCCTGGAGAGCAAGATAATAGAGACTCAAGCAAACTTAGCTACAATTAAGCTAGCTAATGGTTACCACACTTAAATTCTAGATGCTACAAGATTAATAAGTTGTCAATTTATCAATCTATTCATCACAATTGCCCACAACATAATTTCAAAGGGTGACAAAGCCTAGAAACATGCTTCTAAGGACCAATAAATTCGGATTTAAAGCATACACAATGGAAATTGCATTTATTTCATTTAAAGCATCAATATTTACACAAGATGAGTTAGGGCTTCACAACCCTAACTCCCAAAATTGAACTACTCACAACCCATACGCATACAAGAATCCATCAACAAAAGTATATAAAAATTATGAAATAGATAATAAGGAAGAGAGGGGAGAGTTAACTTGGTCACTTCTAGCTATGAGCTAGTATGAATCAAGCAATTTCTTCACCCAACTACCTAAATTAAGGTGTGGTACTCTTGATGATGATTCCCTTGAGGCCTTGAGTGAGTCCCAAAAAGATGAAAATTAGAGAAAAGAAGAGAGTGAGTGGTGATGGGTGAGAGAAATGAGAAGGGATAATGAATGGTGGGTGCGGCTGTTGAGTGAGAACAAAGAAATTATGATATATATATATGGAAAAATCTGCTATTCACCTAGGTGAGGGTCACCTGGTGACGTGGCCGAATGACAACCGCGTACTGGTAAGTCTAGGCTATAGGTCTGACCGAATCTGACCCGAGCTGACTAACGTTCTCCGTTACCGTGTTCATACGAAAAAAACAAAAAAAGGTAAGTCCCCTTTGAGAGAGAGGACGGGTAAGAAAGAATGGAAAAAAGGTAAAAGTCCCATTGAGAGAGAGAGAGAGAGAGGACGAGTAAGAGAGTATCTCTGGAGCCGCCGGTATTGTTCCCCTTCTTCACCGCCCCTGTACTCGGATACAAGGTCCCCAAAGCCGAAAATTCAGCTCTATCATTGAGGTAGAAACGAGGGAGTAAATGGCCTCAGTTCATTGAGGTAGAAAGGAGTCGAGGTACCTCCCTCTGGTACGCTCCCCAAAGCCATATCACCGATCAGGGGATCGCTTAATCCTATTCTCGCCTCCGCCGAAAAACCAAGATTGAATTCACAAAAACACAAGATTGGGAGGTCATCAACCAAGCCTGGAGCTGAATTCAAGCAGAAATCTGTTCACACTGTCCAATTTAGGTACCCATCTTAAATTTGATTGATTTTTACCTTGAATTTGTGTTCTTTGATTGGTCTTCCAATTGGGTCAATTGGGTTTTTGAGTTGCAGTGGTAAACAAGATTAGTTGATATAGGATTAGGGATATCTGGAAAAATTTGTTGTGATATATGGGGTATTTGATTTGGGTAACTCCATAGATAGAGAGATGTAATTGTGAGTCACAATGGAACTAAGAAATCAACCATGAACTGGAAAAGTGATTTTCAGAATTATGAATTATGGCTGCTTTGATTTAGACAGATAGCTCATAGACTTGCTCAAATACTAAAATGGTGGAACTGATGTTTTGACTCCAAACTGAATATCCTCTAATTTATATTAGCAAATTGTTGGATGATTTAAGAATTCTATTGATTCTCAGGTACATATACTGCTCCTCAGCTGGTGTTTATCTCAAATCTGATCAATTGCCTCACTTTGAGGTATGCCTGATGTTATAAATAGCTTACATCAGTTATAGGGAGGTCAGTTCTTATTATGGGAATGTGAACTTCCAGCTCAAGTACTTTGATGATACTCTTCCAGCTCAATTATTGTGGATCTGCTCTATATTAAGGTTTCGTGGCCATAGGAGGTTAATATCCAGATACTTGCGGTGAGGTGAAGCTCGGATCGGAGTTGGATGAAGGTGGTGGTTGGGTCGAGGATTGGGGGCCGTCGTCAGTTTTGGTGTTTCTGCGTTCCTTGCAGAACTCCAAATGGGCCTGCACTTGGTGGTACTTGGGCCTGGACGTTTGTCATGGGCTTGGGTTTTTTTGTTTTTACTTTTTTTGTACATTTTTTTGTTTTTATGAATGGTTTTGTGATAATTTATTTTAATAAACTACACTTTGTTATCTCAAATTTGTCCATGACATAAAATTAAAATGGCAAAATAAAAATCGAAAAAAAAATTAAAATTAAGCTCTCTAAGTAGACATTGAACAGTTGTAGGAATTATTTTTTCTAGATTTTGTATATAAGTCACAGAGCTAGAGCTTATGCGAGATGGTCATGAACAAGGTCCAGATACATTGGAAACTTGTGTTTTATTGGTAGTTATATTGAAGTTATTACAGTTGATTGAGTGGATCGAATTTGAAATGAAGCCGTTAATGTTTTACTAAGAGTCAACGTTTTGTACAAACAAACTATCCTGAGGGGAGCGGCACCATGCGCGGACAAACATTCCAAAATTTTTAAAAAGGTTGGTAGACCCCCTACCCACGAGAGTGTGAGAGCTGAAAGATCGAAAAAGTGAATTGCTAAGGACCGGTTAGGAGCATATTTATTTTATATTCTATTTAGGGGATCAAGTTGACCTGGTAGATCGAGCCATAACCGAAGGCGGAAATTTTTTGAAATTTCTACCACTACCATATATTCGTATGCGGACAACATCCAGCGGTGAAATTTTATAAATTCCATTTCGTCCCCCATTTTTCCCATGGAGGGTAACATGCCTAATAAACAAGTTATACAACATTACTAGGCATATAAGAATTATGTGTGATCCAAAAATTCTGAAATGGAAATCGATCAATCTGAAAATTCCCATATGTTTATACAATAGTGATTGGTATTGTGTGAAAAAATTAGGCCGATCCGCCGTGAATAAAGCACCCAACGGAACAGTCAACGATTTGCACAAATAAACTTCCCTAAGGGGAGGGGCACCATGCCAGGACAAACGTCCCGGAATTTTGACATTCATAAGTAGACCCCCACCCACGAGAGTGTGGGAGCTGAAAGATCGAAAAAATGAATTGCCAAAGACCGGTTACGAGCATATTTGTTTTATGTTCTATTTAGGGTATCAAGTTGACCGGGTAGATCGACGTCCAATCGGAGGCGGAAATTACTGAAATTTCTACCACTACCATATATTCGTATGCGGACAACATCCAACGGTGCATTTTAAAAAATTCCATTTCCTCCCCCATTTTGCTCATGGAGGTAACAAGCCTAATAAACAAAGTTATATTGCATTACTAGGCATATAAGGATTATGTGCGGTCCAAAATTTGTGAAATGGAAATCGATCAATCTGAAAATTCTCATATGTTTATACAACAGTGATAGGTATTGTCTAAAAAAATTAGGCCGATCCGCCTTGAATAAGGCACCCAACGGAGCGGTCAACGCTTTGCACACGCAAGCTTCCCTAAGGAGAGCGGCACCATGCGCGAACAAACATCACGGAATTTTGCTCAGGGAGGGTAACAAGCCTAGTTTAAGTTATACTACATTACTAGGCATATAAGTATTATGTGCGATCCAAAAATTCTGAAATGGAAATCGATCAATCTGAAAATTCCCATATGTTTATACAATAGTGGTAGGTATTGTGTCAAAAAATTAGGCCGATCTGTCGTAAATAAGACACCCAACGGAGAGGTGAACGCTTTGCACAAGCAAACTCCCCTAAGGGGAGCGGCACCATGCGCGAACAAACATCACGGAATTTTTACATCCGTAAGTAGACCCCCTACCCACGAGAGGGCGGGAGCTGAAAGATCGAAAAATTTGAATTGCCAAGGACCGGTTATGAGCATATTTGTTTTATGTTCTATTTAGGGTATCGAGTTGACCGGGTAGATCGAGACCCAACTCAAGGCGGAAATTGCTGAAATTTCTACCACTACAATATATTCATATGCGGACACCATCCAACGGTAAAATTTTAAAAATTCCATTTCGTCCCCCATTTTGCTAGTGGAGGGTGACAACCCTAATAAACAAGTTATACTACATTACTAGGCGTATATGGATTATGTGCGATCCAAAAATTATGAAATAGAAATCGATCAATCCGAAAATTCCCATATGTTTATACAACAGTGGTAGGTATTGTGTCAAAAAATTAGGCCGATCTGCAGTAAATAAGACACCCAACGGAGTAGTCAACGTTTTGCACAAGCAAACTCTCCTAAGGGGAGCGGCACCGTGCGAGGACAGACGTCCCGGAATTTTGACATCCGTAAGTAGACCCCCTACACAAGAGAGGGTGGGAGCTGAAAGATCGAAAAATTTGAATTGCCAAGGACCGGTTACGAGCATATTTGTTTTATGTTCTATTTAGGGTATCGAGTTGACCTAGTAGATCGAGGTCCAACCGAAGGCGGAAATTGCTGAAATTTCTAACACTACCATATATTTGTATGCGGACAACATCTAGCGGTGTATTTTAAAAAAAAAATCCATTTTGTCCCCCATTTTGCTTATGGAGGGTAACAAGCCTAATAAACAAGTTATACTACATTACTAGGCATATTAAGATTATGTGCGATCCAAAAATTTTGAAATGAAAATCGATCAATATGAAAATTCCTATATATTTATAGAACATTGATAGGTATTGTGTAAAAAAATTAGGCCGATCTGCTGTGAATAAGGCACCCAACGGAGCGGTCAACGCTTTGCACAAGCAAACTTCCCTAAGAGGAGCGGCACCATGCCAGGGCAAATGTTATGAAATTTTGACATCCGTAAGTAGATCACCTACCCACAAGAGTGTGGGAGCTGAAAGATAAAAAAAAGTGAATTGCCAAGGATCGGTTACGAGCATATTTGTTTTGTGTTCTGTTTAGGGGATCGAGTTGACCAGGAAGATCGGGGCCCAACCAAAGACGGAAATCGCTGAAATTTCTACCACTACCCTATATTCTTATGCGGACATCATCCAACTGTGTATTTTTAAAAATTCCATTTCCTTCCCCATTTTGCTCATGGAGGGTTTTAGTTTTGAATAACCCTAATAAACAAATTATATTTTTTTTTTTGAAGTAATAAACAAATTATATTTAAATTGCTGAAAATGTTTGAGATGTACCATGTCTGTATTTATAGTTTTGTTAATTTATTTCGTTAGTAGTAAATTGGTATGACATGAATAAATTGTCGAATTTCTATTCGATTGTTGACACAAACCGTGCATTATTTTACAGTAATTAATGAATTAAATAAAACAGTTGATATTAATTTCTTAAAAAAAAAAAACAGGGGCTTGAAGCCGCCAAGAAAAAGATTGCTAAGAATAAGAAGCTTATTTACAACAAATCCAAAGAGTACACCAAGGAGTACTCTGAGAAGGTACATCTTGTTTGGTTTATTATATTAATTTTCACTCTGCTTTGAATTGATTTGCCCTTTATGTTTATTCTTCATGTTAACATACTACTTGTGTGCATTATATAGGACAATGAGTTGGTCCGGTTGAAGTGTGAAGCAAGGCTGAAAGGAGGATTCTATGTCAAGCCAGAGTCTAAGCTTTCGTTTATCATTCGTGTCCATGGTAGGTCATGATCCTTAATTTGTTTATATATTGAGATCTTTGTAGTTGTGGTTCTTTTCCTTATACTTTTAATTATTATATTTTCAGTATCATTGCCATTGATCCAAAGACAAAGAAGATCTTGCAACTTTTGTGATTGAGATAGGTAATATATACTCGTACCTTTGGAAATATTGATGATTACCTGCATTGTAGCCGTGTTGTTTGTTTGGTAATTCTAGTAGTGCTAACTTCCATAAGGGGAGCAGCACATTTCGCTGACAGACATGGCAGAATTTTGACAGCCCCTGATAGACCACCGCCCAACTATAGTGTGGGAGGTGACAGATCAAAAAAATAAATTATGAATTGTCGGTTATGAGCATATTAGTGTTATGCTCATATTAAGGGTATCGAGTTGACCGCTTAGATGTTGGACGAACCGAAGGCGGAAGTGGTTGAAATTTTTACCACTGCCATATATTCGTATGCGGACGACATCCAACGGTGGATTTAAAGAAATTCCATCTCGTCCCCCATTTTGGTGATGGAAGCCTTATGTATATAACTGTGATTATTGATTTACTAAAAACCAAAAAGTCAGGTTAATATTAAAACGGCGGCGTTTAACGATAATATAATCAAGAGGAAGTACCATCGGGTTCATTACCATACCCTCGCAGACAGCCCCCCTCCGCATACACTGTGTAGGGCGATTGTAATTGATACACTCCATCTCCTCTGGGAAATAAATTTGCAGTGGATACTGTTAGTGTAGTTTATTTGGGAGAGGATCTCGCAATAGACAGACGTTGGGCATCCAATTTTGGTATGGATATTCTTCCATTGACTCAATCTCGTCTTTCTGCGATCTGAATATTATTCAGGAAATTGATTGACTCTATTTGGGCAGTGACAGTAGATTGAGTTCAGTGGGTCTTTTACTGCTGTAGTCTCTTGCATTTGATTTCAGTTCATACATGTAAACATCAGACTTGTTTATTTTCATTTCAGCGTGAGTGTTTCTGATACGGATTTGTCGTTCCATTACCATACCGGAGCAGGTTTAATTCCAAACTTTGATCATCAAATTTCGCGTTTTCGTCCGTTATTAAGTGGGTCGATGATTGTGATCTTGGGTTTGGAGCTGAGAACTATGTTATTTTCCAAAATCTACCGTGGTCAGACTTTTTCTATTGGTTTCTTTGCGACCCAAGTAGATAGCTGTGTCATGTTTTATGGCAATTATGATATAATTGCCATATAATTAGTATTCAGAATTTGTTTTCGCATTCTTATGAATGGTAGGATGTGAGCTTCAAGTCCTTCCTGCCATATGTCCTCATTAAGTGTTGTTATATTTTTTCAGGGATGAAGGACAGGATCTAGTTTTTGCGTTATAGGAGTCCACTACGCATGTCTTCGGCTGATGTAAGCTACTATACTTTCTGTATTGAATAATACGGCGAAGACTATTGTAATATTTAAGAAACATGGTAGATGTTATTTGGGTATTGATGATAATTGATGTATGCCTCGTTACCACATAATTTGAAGGCTACAATACAATACTTACATGTATGTATTTGGGAAACCTGGTTCATTTGTTAAAGGAATCATGGGCTTCATGTTTGCAGAATCTATTTATAATTCTTTTTCTTTTCAGTAATTGAATACCCTATTTATGCATCCACTGTTTGCATGAATCTGATGTGTTTTAACATTATTTGCAGCCTCATAGCCATAAGCTCAGGCATCTCAAAGGGGGAAGGGAAAAGAGTTGGTTCATACCAATTAGATATGATAGTGTGGGGATATAAATGCATTTATCATGTAATTATAAAAGGTACTGGAAACTTCAAATAATGTTGTGTGTCTTATTGTTACTCATATATCATGTCTATTGGTAAGACACACACGTAGTTTGGGGTCAATACTTTTCTTTTATGAAAATTTACTTACGGTATTGACATGCAAATTGTTATCGTCACATGGCAGATTAGTTCGTTCCATGGAGGAGGCTGGGATGTGGAATATGGAGTCCAGTGCTGATGTTTATGTGGAAAGTGATGAAGTCCAGTCCATAGAAGAAGAACAATTTGAGTCAGACACGGATGGCACTAATGTATCCATCCAGGGTGATAGGGCAAGTTGCTTAAATTTCAAGGGGAAGCCATATGAAGATCTTGAGGCTGCAGACATGATAGGTGTGGAGTTTGGATCTGTTAATGAAGTGGACTCATTCTATTCATTTTATTCTCTTGCCATGGGTTTTAGCTTCAGAAAGCAAAAGTTGGACAAAGAGGCTGGTACTGTAGTACGAAGGCAGCTGGTTTGTAGTAAGGAAGGGATTAGAAAAAAAAAAAGTCGTTTGGAAGAGCAGATTTCGGCTTCCTGTCTCCCTACTTCACGGAAGCGACCCTCGAAAGCATCATTTATGCAGTCAGTTGGCATATGTGGGAAGGGAAAAGCGCCGATTGGTGATGGGATGCAAGCTCATGATAACTGGGCAGGCCATGGCAACAACATAAATGGCCCACGATCCCACCGAATTACAAGAAGACATTGCTCTGCCCGTTTAACTGTCCGTTTATGCAAGAAAACCGGTAAATTCCGAGTTGTTGAATTTATAACACAACATAATCATGCCCTTGCTCCAACGGAACTGAAATCCTTCCTCAGATCTCATCGAAACGTTTCAGACCATGCTCTGGCTCAAGTTACTTCTCTTAGGAAGGTGTCAGTCACCACTTCCCGTGCATATGAGTTGTTGGTTCATCAAGCTGGCGGGCATGAGTTTGTAGGTTTCACTATGAAAGATTTGCAAAACAAAGTTGATGAGGCACGTAAGGAAATGTACATTGATGGGGATGGACAGGCTACTATTAGTTTCATGAATTTGAAGGCTTCAAAGGACCCCGGTTTCTACTGCTTGTTTAGTGTTGATGTGGAGGGTAAGCTTTGTAATATGTTCTGGAGAGACACAGTATCAATGCTTGATTACAATAGTTTTGGTGATGTGCTTATTCTAGATAGCACATACAAGACCAACATATACGGGAAACCGCTGGCTGTTTTTGTTGGTGTGAACAACCACAGGGCCACAGTTTTATTTGGATGTGCATTGCTTGTTGATGAGACGGAGGACACTTACAATTGGGTCCTAACAGCATTCTTAGATTCAATGAATGGAAAAAGACCAATATCTGTTATCACTGATGGGGACGAGGCAATGCGAAATGCAGTGAACCGGCTAGTACCTGAAGCCCGGCATCGATTGTGTGCATGGCACATTGCAAAGAATGTTGTTAAGAATGTGGGGAACGTGGATGTCCAGAGAGACTTTTGTCACTTAATTTTTGCTGGACTGAGTGTGGAAGATTGGGAAAAATCATGGCATTACATGGTGGCACTACATGGCCTACAAGACAATCGTTGGCTCTCTTCAATGTACAGCAAGCGGGATAGATGGGCGGAGGCATTTTTCCGGAGCCACTTTTTTGGTGGTATATGCACCACCCAAAGATGTGAGGCAATGCATCGAAACATCAAAACCGGAGTCGGCAAGTTCATGAGACTATGTGAGTTTTTGCCTAGGATGGACAAGACACTTGCACGGATGAGGTACAATCATTTGTATGATGATTTCAAATCAATGAACTCGGATCCTATAATTGGTAGCCACATGCGGTGTATGCAAGAGCAGGTTGGGGCGAAGTTCACACATGATATTTTCCTCCTTATCAAGGACCAGATTATGTTTGAGTCAAAGTTTGTTGTGGCTGATCATTTGGATTATCATAATGGATCATCTACTTTATTCTTGGTGACACAATATGGGAAAGCAGAAAGAACATGGCATGTTACCTACCTACATGGACGCCAATGCATTTCGTTTAAGTGTTCATGTCAACTTTTTGAGTCCGATGGAATCCCTTGCTGCCACATCTTCACCGTCATGAAAACCAAACTGCTCACCAAATTTCCCGATACCTTGGTGACCCATAGGTGGACAAAGGAGGCATCTCCAAAAAAGACCCATTTGATAAGAAGAAGCGGTAACATTTCATCAGTTGACATCCAGCTTGCAAGATATGGACAGATGATGTCTGATTGTTCGCGCATATGTCACTTGGCCTCCTTTTCAGATGATGCTTATGAAGAAACTTTTGAAGCCTTTAGTAGGTTGATGGTTAGATCACAAAATTGGCACGTTGCTCAGCATGACACAAGTGTTCCAATTGATGGTCTCCATCCAAATGTCATTCGCGATCCTGCACCATGTCGTACAAAGGGGGCTCAAACGAGGACAGCTAACATTCCTAATGATGTGGAAGAGCCATCTGCTAGGGGATGTGGATTTTGTACTAGACCTGGTCACAACATCCGGACATGCCCTCTCAGAAAAGAAGCTGATGTCAACTGTGATGCACATAATGCTACGAATCATGCTGCTAATTCAAATGTTGCTGAACATGAAAGGGGAGGTCATAGTTCGGTTTATGCCTCCCCAGGCCCCATTGGATCAGTTGGTGTAGGCCACTCTGCATCTGCTCTCCGAAGTAATCGATCTGCCTTCGCACCGAGCTTCCAAAATGATGAGGAGTCAGCCTTCCTTCCTCCATCAAGCATCCAACACATGATCCATCATGTTGAAGAGGCAAGAACATTTGATTTCTTTTCCGGCCATGACAACATATTGTCTTTTGTGTTAGGTGGAAATGGAAACCTTCGTATGGAAGATCAATCTATCTCTTCTAACCAACCAGGTCCATCACACAATACTGGGGGGCCAAACCCTTTTGTTCATCAATGGTTTCATTGAGGTAAAATGCGCATATGGTACATGGTACATACTGTTTACTTTGGGAATTTCATGTACACCTCACACTGTGGCACAATGACTATCACACCGAATATGTCTGGGCAACTAGGTCTAACTGGAACAAGTGTTGTGGCAGATTTTTGTTTTACTTGATTATGTAACCGTCCATGTATGTGTGGGTTAGTTATGTGTGATGGTACCTGTGACTATCTAAATTTTAATTAGGATATGTTATCAAATTGTTTCTTTCGTCCTTCTCTTTTGTGTGTTTCGCTCTCTGACTAGGATTTGGTTTTGATTAGATTATGGAATACCAGTTATAGTTTTGAGATTGGTTTGTTTTTATTTTTTTTTTTAAATTTGTTTTCTTAGGTTCCTATAGTTGGTTAGGTAATTTATTTTGTTTTAGAAATATCTGTTTTGGGTTTGGAAGTATCTAGTCAAAATCTAACCTAGTATGTATTGGGTGTGATTGATATGAGATGTTTTCTCTATGAATTCTTATGAAACTCTGTTATGATTATGAATTGGTGGAATCTGGTTTGTCTTCGTACTGCTACATGTGGATCCATGTGGAGTTTTACCTCGTTTTGATATGCAATTATATGATGGGTATACAAACTGTAAGTACCAAACGTCCTTGCTTCCCTGATTCCGTTATCTTGGTCAATTTTTTTTTTTTTTAAAAGCTTTTAACAATGATTTCTGAAAGACAAGAAATTATACAGATAACTTTTGCTGTAAAACCAAAAAAGCTGATTTCTTTTACGTATGCTTCTTGTTGGAGCCTCTTTCCCTTCTCAATCTTTTATTTAATCTTGGTTGGCAACTGTTTATAAAGAAACCGGTGTCTGCTGTCCTTGACTATATCTTGTCCGTATCTTGAAGCTGCCATTTTGAATGATCAGTAATTGTCCAACTAGTAAAGACTATTGCTAGTCTATAATGTTATTATCCTGGTCTTTTGACATTGGCATTCTTAGACCATATTGGTAGTCTCGTTCTCTCCTTCCCAAAGTTTTGGTTCCTGCAACGATGCTATATATATATATATATATATATATATATATATATATATATATATATATATTGTTCAGTTTTTCCTTGAAATGCTGAAATTCCTTTTAGAGATTTGGGTCAAACATGAATTTAACCATCTTTTCCGTTGTTCATTTATTGAAAACAAAGCCTTATGCTTTGAAATACCTTACTTCCAGTCTTATGAATCCTGTATCTCCTTTTGTTAAAGGTATGTCGATCGCAATGTTGATCAAGTTTTTCTTTGATACTAATTGAATGTTCAGTTTCATTTGGAGAAACAAAATGTTCCTGGAAAGACCAGTTTCGGTTTTAAATTGTTTGATTTGGTTAGGCCCGGGAAAAGTTAAGTACGGATTCTGCCTCCCTAGGGTGAAAGACCGAAAACCTGATCAGGATCCGCTTGTACGGGGTGTGCTCGGTGGCCTTAATGCGAGCAATGGGTTGTCTAATCGGAAAAAGAAGGATTTTCAAGGATGACAAGTTAGAATTTGAGTCAAGAGCTACAAAGATTGTTGCTGGAAGTTGCAGTTAAGGAAAGAAAAGGATTTCTGGACTTTGGTTATAGTAAACGAAGCTAAAGGGCTTCATGGTCTTGTTGCTCTCTTGCTAGATTTACGACGAGTTTTATATTTTCCCAAAGTATTTGAATGTTTATCAAGAAAGCTTTGGATTTCCAGCTTGTTCTCCTTTTCTTGCTCATCTATTTATGGAACTTATTTAAATTGATTGGTGTCTTTGAATTGAAGCAAAGCTTTGCGTCTTAATCTGTGTCATTGATCTCTATTAAATATTGCAGCAACAAACTTCTAAGCTTAATTTCTTCTGCCTCTAATTATTTTCTTGTACATCCCAGAAATATTAACAGTATCTGTCCTATTCCTTCACATTGTGACTGCTTGCTAGATTAGAATCTTTGCTATACTGATCTCTTTGTTGTACCTACTGAGGTTGTGAAGCTCAGAAAAGCTGTTCTTCTTGTGGTTTTCAGGAAAGACGTCCATGAGTGGACATGTTAGTGAGAGACCAGAACTATCTTGAGCAGAAAATGTTGGAGCTTTGTTTAGCTTGTGAAGTGTATGCTGAACTTTGCTTTCCTTGTCTAAATGATTGCTCCAAGGTGCTGGATGTTCATCATTCCAGAATTTTGTTCTTTTTGCATTTGCATTTGCATTTGCATTGTACATATGTTGTAACCGAAGTGTTAACCTGGAGCATTCTTTTGTAGTGGAAAACTTTGTAAGCAAGTTGCTCTTTTGAGCTTGTAAAATGTATTACTTTTCTCTCATATTTTAGAAAGGCTTTACGAGAAATGGTCAGATTTGCCCTGCATGGTCTATATTTGATTGAGGAGAAATCTCCACCACAACTTTATATATAGGATCCATCTGTATGTATATAATCATGTACCCTGCGGAAAGGAAAAAGAATTTTACGTTCTTCTTGTCGAGGATACGGCTCAACAAATCAGAATTAGGTGGCAACTTTTCACTTCCCTGAGGTCAATTGACAACTTCCCTGAGTCCGTGTGATTTGGGTTGCTAATTGGTGCATTAAGCTTTTCAAATGGTTGCGACTCAATTCATAACACGGTTGCGACTCAATTCATAACACAACATGTTAATATAACTTTGCTGTTATTTCTTAAACCAACAAAACAAATGGCAACTAGGTGATCCTTCAAATCTGTGTCGAATTCCAGTACATGCAAGATTTTGGGAAGGCGAATTTCAATGCTATGTACAAGTCCCTTCAATACAAAGGCCATTGCAGATGAGATTTAATTCTCTTACAGGGTGTTCTTGGTGAGAAGACATCTCTTATAGGGTGATCTTTGTGACTACATATCAACTTTGAAGGTAATCTTGGTAAGGATAAAACTCGTCAATGAAAAAATTGAGCCGCAAAAAACTTGTCAGCTGGCAACTCGGTTCCGATAATAACCCTCGTTTGGATTATGGGTGACAATTATTTTGATAAATACGATCATAATGATACCAAACATGTAAGGTAAAACTCCACAAACCACATTTTTTTTGCCAAGTATTCAATTCCATGTGAAATCCAAGTGAGTATTAGAAAATCCAATTTAGGACTACCTCCCTGAATCCGTCTGAGGACGTTGAGAATTGGTGCATTAGGCTTTTTCTCATGCATGCAATTGTACTACCTTCGACACGACATGTTGTAGACACTTCGCATTTATATTGTCATCAACACAACCAACGGTCAATCCCTTCATTCGAATGTTTTTGTCAATGAACATTTAACATCACCAATAATCTACTTCAGCCTACATTGAAAATACATATGACGCTGCAAACCAACGGCCATTTGGTTGTAGCAGAAAAAATATTCCTAATATCCAAAAGCACATAGTATTTCTGACAAAGGATGGAAACCAAGATCTCCACACAGAACCAATGCAACCGGCCTACTTACTTACTTGATGATGCATCCAATAATTTTTGAATGTTCGTTGACCTATTGAAGGTGACCGTTTTACCCGTTCCTCACTGACCATCGTTTGGTAACTGCAAACCCGCACGAACCAATTCGGTGACATCATAGAGCTCATTAAGACCATGCTTCACACATTCAACCGCCAAACTTGCTCGGTGGTCATTCGATACATACTGGCAATATAATTCGAATGGGAAGTTAGGACATATAAGAAAATTATAGTATAGCTCTAAAACTCTGATACTAATAAGAATGACTCGCACCTCTGTATCCCACTTTTTTCGATAATGCTGCATATTTCTAATAACATAAACTCCACAATCAAAGTCATTCTTCTGGATTGGGAAGCTTTTAGTTGCGTATTCGCATTCTAAATTAGCAAATTTAAAACCTTCGGCCAAATCCAGCTTTATTTCATCTTCAAAGACAAAGTCCAGCATCTTCAGCTACATTTACAATATTGTCAGAGGACGAACTTATAACATAAATCAAACCAGATGACGAACTGATAACATAAATCCAAACCACGGCCATCAGCATTTGTGAAAAATGTTTCTCCTCCACATTCCCATTTATTATTTGTGATTTGAAATTAATGTATCACAAAACTGCATTGCTGCAGTTAATATAAATTTTTGTGCTCTCTTAAGTTAAATGGACCTGACGCAGTCTTAGGCATCACGACTCTTACCACTTTTGTAGCATGGCCTGCCCGTATGCTCTCTCTCCCGCCCGGGTAACTATCGGCAATGATAGCGTGTCCAGATTTTTGACTCACCACCAACAAATACCAGTGCCCTTTGCCAAAAGAGTCGTGCATAGGGATGAATATCTGCATTTGGTTGATAAATCATTGAGGGCGAACAATGTATTTTATGATTATCATACATCACTACAACGTCGTTCAATTTGGAAGATAGGATTTATGTAGTTCAACGAAAACATCCATATAGAATACCTGACTTGCGTCTTTCATCCTCCATCTAAATCTATCCAATTTGCTTAGTTTACTTGCATTTTCAATCCACTCTTCATGTGTCAGCAATTGGTGTGTACATGTTGCGCTGGCCTGCAAAATTCATGTTGCAAGTTTTGCTCCACCCAACTATTGATTTATCAAACATCACCACAACCAAAGAACGTCCTTACCGCAAAGTAGGTTGGAAAATACCAGTCGACGGAGTCACGCCCATTCAAATAGCTTGCAAACAAGTTTATTACCTGCATCGTATATGATGTGTAAATGATGGCTAGTTCAATTCAAAGTACATCCATAACATATGGTCTTAACAGATCATTTATGACAAACTACCATTACAAGTTTGCTACATGTATAATCTCACATTGCTGACTTACAATGTCATCCAAGCATGTTTCTGGCCATAGACACTCCAGGTCTGATCGTGTCGCACTCCAACCATCACAACTAGCCACCAGCTCATTGTCAAACCTGCAAATATAAGTATCAGGTACCCGGATCATTGGTTTGTTAAATCTAATTAATCCCGCATGTAGGGACCGAATATTCGCTTGTTCAATGCATAGGTTAAATAGTTCAATTGAATGTTCGTTAATTATAAAGTTGTAAGCGGTATACCGTGATTGATATTGGGTGAGCGGCCTGGGCATAAACAGGAAATTAAGGAGATCCAGAGTATCTGTGGACGTGTCTTGTCGCACTTCAAACGGTCCTCCCCACAATCCGCCCATTACAATTTCAGGACTTGTCCTGCGACTTGGACCTGCTTTCCCTTTTCTTTTGATAGTGAATAATGCCTTACGAATTTGGAGGGATGCGGTACAATTACCCCTTCGATTCTTTTCCTTCATTCCCTTTTTTGCCGGTTTCGGGGGGCCGTTTGGGCTCGTCGAACACTTGGATTGAACACGATGCCTCTTTGTTTCTCGTTTGAAGCTCCGAACCTGAATAACGACATGGCTATTATAATCAGTGCATGAAAGCACAAATCCAATTCTTACATATAATTCTAAACCAAGCGACCTAGTTAAATTTTATAAGGCATTAAATGTTTGATACATTCATGCATGCTGTTACCACATGAAAATTGGTCTTTCATAATCAATCATCCCCACATACTTTTACAACTGATGAATTTGGTTAACAGGATTCATGCATGCTGTTACAACGTGAAAAAATGCTCAGTCAAAATCAACCATACACCCATAATTTTGTAAGTATTTCAAACACATATAATTCAAGCATACCGACCTCATCAGGAAGATGGTTTCGGCGTCTTTTTTTCAATGGTACCAAATGGTTTGGCACTTCATTAGAGTGGCCCTCTGATTCCCTATACGCTTCAGCATAATTAGCATCTGACTTGAAATCATATCCTTCCTTTGTAGCTCCCTTCGCTGTATTTGGAGGCCCTAATCTTGAAATAACCTGCTCCACAATGTTCTTGACAGCGTCCTTCTTAAATGAGTGCAACATTGTTTTCATGTCCTCCATCGCTTTCGCCATCTTCACAAAAGCTGGTTCCAAACCTCCGACCCTTTCCTCCATTCCAACTAATTGCGCATACATGGCATTTACGTCAACCGCAACAGCTTCCATGTTCGTGGCAAATAGCTTCTCCGCCCCACTATTTTGTCCAACTGCCTTACGCCTTGTCTGCTTAGGTTGATTAATTTTGGTTTCATTCTGCTGCCATGAAACACCATGCTTTTCTACACAAACCAACAACTTCATTACGTCCTTTTTCGTCCATGCATGCAAAGGAGTAAGTCGCTTGTCTACCCACTTTGATCCCAATGCAACTGCCTCAAAATAAAATACTTGGAGAAATAGCATACAACCACACTCTTGCCTATACGATGTGGACTGCATTGTCATTACTGA
Organism: Rosa rugosa; assembly: GCF_958449725.1. Lineage (NCBI taxonomy): Eukaryota > Viridiplantae > Streptophyta > Magnoliopsida > Rosales > Rosaceae > Rosa > Rosa rugosa. The sequence continues at coordinate 5,063,170 of NC_084826.1, read as the reverse complement.
CTCCATGAGCTTGGTGTAACAAAAAGTCGCCCAATTCTTTTGATTTATCTTGTCCGTATCTACAAGGGGGAAGACCAATGATTGGTCTATGACATTGGAGCCATTGGGGCACAACAAAGTGGACAAAGCATACAGTGCGTATGCCACCTTGAAAGTGTCATCCGGGGTGTGTCTTTCCAGCATTAAATTCTTCACATGGTGAATGTCGACTTCCCCGTGACCAATTGCCAAATACTTCCGTAAACTTAGCACCCTTACATCATTGATTGATCCACTTAACTCCACATCTTCAACTCCATCACGTATCCCCATTATCCGGGAGAAATCACTCGGTCGTACATCGAAATGCTTGCCATGTATGGTGACTCTCTCATTCAGGGGGTCTATACTACGGACCATCATACTGCAAACGTCATCATACACACTTGTGCATCCAATTAGATCTAGATTGCCTAGACCAATACCGGCAGCAGCCATCAAGTGTGACCTGCGGAGCCTTTTAACAGTGTCAACAAAGTCCGCTGGTGATAT